>NC_080393.1:39967692-40062692 GCF_028751815.1 Salvia miltiorrhiza | reverse complement strand
GGTCAATCTCTGATAACTCGGTATTCGGTAATTCTATTCCCGATAGTCGGAAATAAAATAAAATCTCAACTCAACTCAATCAGCATCTCTGACTCAACTCAATTCTCAAATCTCGTCACTCTAACTCCATCATTGGTTTGTCCACTCATAACTCTATTTGAAAGACAATTTGTCTTATCTGCTCATAAAAAAAAAGTAGTCTCGCATCTCGACATCTCAGTACTCTCAATAGTGTTAAGACACTATCTCACAACATAAGGAAAAGTACGGGGTGTTACATCCTACCCCCCTTAAAAAAAATTCGTCCCGAAATTTGAGTTATTCACCTTCGGGAAAAAGCTCAGGATACTTCTCTTTGATCTTCTCTTCAAGTTCCCATGTTGACCGTGATGTCTCCATTGGATTTTCACCAAAGGAATCGACTTGTTCCTCAATTGTTGGATCTTTCGGTCCAGAATAGCATCAGGTCTCTCTTCGTAGCTCAAATCTGGTTCCAGGGACACTTCTTCTTGGTGGATGACGTGTTTTGGATCAAACACGTACTTTCTCAGTTGAGAAACATGGAAAACGTCATGGACGTTCGCGAAGCTCGGAGGCAACGCTAGTTTATAGGCTACAGGGCCTACCTTCTCTAATATATCATAAGGTCCTATATATCTCGGTTTAAGTTTTCCTTTCACTCCAAAACGGTGAACTCCTCTAGATGGGGAAACTTTTAGAAAAACTTTGTCTCCCTCTTCAAAATGAATCTCTGTCCTTCTGGTGTCTGCATAAGATTTCTGACTCACAATGGTAATCATTTCTTCTATTGCATCAGGTCCAAGTACCTTTCTCTCTCCAACTTCGTCCCAATAAAGCGGAGATCTACACTTCCTTCCATACAAGGCTTCGTATGAAGCCATGTTGATAGTCGACTGAAAACTATTATTGTAAGCAAATTCAATCAGGGGCAAAACTTGCTCCCATTGGCTTCCTCTATCAAGCACTACAGTTCGGATCATGTCTTCCAAAACCTGAATAGTCCTCTCGGACTGTCCATCTGTTTGCGGATGAAACGCTGTACTAAAATTCAATTTAGTACCCAACTCTTTCTGCATGCTCATCCAAAATCGTGAAGTAAACTTCGAGTCTCGATCAGATGTGATCGTCATCGGTACTCCATGCAATCGCACTATCTCTCGGATATAAATCTGAGCTAACTTGTCAGATCCATAAGTAATCTGAATCGGTATAAAATGTGCACTCTTCGTCAATCGATCGATGATTACCCAAATAGCGGTATTTCCTCTTTTTTACTTTGGCAAACCCGTCACAAAGTCCATGGCTATATCACTCCATTTCCACTCTGGAATTTCCAATGGCTGTAACTTGCCATAGGGTCGTTGGTGTAACGCTTTCACTTGCTGAGATGCTAAACATCTTTAAACGAAAGACGCTATCTCACGTTTCATTCCTTTCCACCAAAACTTTGTTTTCAAGTCTTGGTACATCTTCGTACTTCCTGGGTGTGCAGTATAAGGGGTGTCATGAGCTTCACTCATGATTTTATTCTTCAGTTCTTCTTTATCAGGCACACACAGTCTCCCTTCAAACAAAATGGCATTATCTGCCGCCTCTTGATAATTCTCCACTTTTTCGGTTTAAATATTCATTCGCAACCTTTCCATCTTCTCATCCTCTCTCTGAGCTGTGACTATTCTCGATCGTAAGTCAGGTGTAATGCTCAATGCAGAAATTACTATTTTTGTCGTTTGTGGTGGTATTACTACCTCCAAATTCATCCTCTTGAATTTCTTGATCAGGTTCTCTTCTCGAGTAAGGAGAAATCCCAACTCTCCTTGATTCTTTCTGCTTAACGCGTCAGCTACTACGTTAGCCTTTCCGGGATGATAATTTATCCCGCAATCGTAATCCTTCACCAACTCTAGCCATCTTCTTTGTCGCATGTTCAGATCTTTTTGCTCAAAGAAATATTTGAGACTTTTATGATCGGTGTATATCTCACACCATGCTCCATAGAGATGGTGTCTCCAGATCTTCAAAGCATGCACTACGGCTGCTAATTCTAAATCATGCGTTGGATAATTCATCTCATGCGGTCTCAGTTGTCGCGAAGCATACGCTATAACCTTTCCCTCTTGCATCAGCACACAACCTAGACCATGCTTTGATGCATCAGTGTACACTGCATACTCTTTATCCGCTTTCGGAACAGCTAACACTGGGGCAATAGTGAGCCTCTTTTTCAGCTCTTGAAAACTTCGCTCACATTCATCCGTCCAAACGAACTTGACTTATTTCTTTAGCAGGTGCGTCAATGGCTTAGCGATTTTCGAAAAGCCCTCAATAAAACGTCGATAATACCCTGCTAATCCCAGAAAACTGCGAATCTCGTGCGGTGTGGTTGGCGATCTCCACTCCTGTACCGCTTGAACTTTCGCTGGGTCTACCTCAATTCCTCTCGCGGAAATGATATGGCCAAGAAAATTGATTTCTTTAAGCCAAAACACGCATTTGCTAAACTTCGCATACAGCTTTTCAGCTCGCAATCTCTCCAACACGATCCTCAAATGCTCTTTGTGTTCTCGTTTACTCTTCGAGTAAATCAGGATATCGTCTATGAAGACTAACACGAACTGGGTCGAATGAAGCCCATATCTAGAAGTTCTTGGAGTTGTAGCTTCAACTCTTGCAACTCAGCAGGGGCCATTCTGTACGGCGCTTTCGACGTCGGTGCTGCGCCGGGCTCTAAATCGATCGTAAACTCAAGCTGTCGATCTGGGGGTAATTTCGGTAAAGTCTCAGGAAAAACATCTTTATACTCTCGCACGATGGGTACGTCATCAACGTTTGCCTTGGATTCCTCCCTCTGGTTCAGATATACAACGTACGCGGTTGTATCCTTTCTCCGCAAGAGTTTCCTTGCTTGCAGTGCCGAGATGATCGGCGTCTTCTTCCATTTTCCCTCAATACCAATAAAGGAAGTAGGTTCTTGGCCAGGTGGCTGAAAAGATATCTGTCTCTCCTTGCATTGTATCTTCGCACGATTCTCCTCTGACCAATCCATTCCCAAAGTTATATCCAAGTGCCATATAGGCATCAATCTCAGGTTTCTAGCCTCGAGCTCAATCGATTCTAACATAAATTCTAAGTTAGGGCACACGTGCGAAACCGTAGTAGTTCTGCCTATGGGTGTGGTTACTCTTAGAGATTGTAGAGCAGGCTCTACATTCAATTCTAAGGTATCGACACAAGTATGCGAGATAAAAGAATGCGAAGCTCCAGTGTCAAGTTTCCTTGATTCTTCTCTGGTGCTTTCTGCTCAAGTGCGAACATTCTCTGGTGATGCGGTTGACTAGCCTGCGGGGCTGGTGGTTGCCTTCTTGACTGACGTGGTCGATAGGCTGGCTGTTGTCGCTGTGGTAGAGGTAGCGGTAAGATTCCCTCCATTGCTTTGAGTTGCGGCCGAAATTGACTCGGTCGTCCTCCGTTTCCACTTTATTGGCGATTCGGACACTGGTTCTAGTAGTGTTCGACCTTTCCGCAGGTGTAACAGGTATTCTGTCCCATTTTACACTCTCCCAAATGTAGTTTATTGCACTTCGGGCAAGGCGGTAACCCTCGCGGTCCTTGAAAAACTGCTGCTGGGGCAGCTGGGCCAACATAAGGCCGTTTATCTCTGTTCTGATATTGCGGTGGCGCATTCTGACTCTGCCACGGCTTCTTGGGACCTTGACTTCGATTGTCCCATTTTCTCTTGCCCTTTTGGCCTTGTCCAGTAAAAGGATAATTTCCGGATTGAAAATTCGGGTTTGATTGTGGCATCGTGCCTTGACTCGGTCTCTCTGCCTGCATTGCCAGTTCCATGTCTAACACTCGGTTTAAAGCCTCAGCGTAGGTTAGCGCACTCTGACTCGCTAAAACGACTCGTATCTCTTGCTTTAATCCGGAGCAAAATAGTTCCGACATCTTTTCATCTGTATCTACTCGATATGGAGCATATCGAGCCAAATCGCAAAACTGTCGGTCATACTCAGCTACCGTCTTATTCCCTTGCTTCAAATTTACAAACTCCATCTCTTTCCTCTTTCTATAGCTTCGGGGTATGTATTTCTCGCAAAGAGCTTCTTTGAACTGCTCCCAAGTAAGAGCTGCTATCAGCTCCACATTCATCGTTTTCTGTTTCGCTTCCCACCAGAAATCTGCGGATCCCTTAAGTTGATACGACATACACATTAGACGCTCAGCGTCGTTACATCAAAGGAATCTGAAAATTCTTTCCATATTCCGAATCCACTCCTTAGTTTCAGCGGGATCTCCTGATACATTGAATGTTGGTGGATTTTGTCGCAGAAAAAGTTCCTCTATCCTCCTCTCTTGATGTGGGGGAGGTGGTTGTGTGGGATCTCTCTGCTCTTCTTCTTCATCTTCTTCTCGATCTATGTTCCTTCTGTTCCCTCTTCTTCTCGGAGGCATACTATACAGGATAAAAAAGAAACATATAACTATCAGCCTCGAAACTAGCCGTTCGTCATTTCCGAATACAAATTCTCTTTTTCTCATCTCACTTTTATGGCATCATTTGGGAGTACTTTTGGAAATAGAACTCACGGCCACCGCCGTCTCATGGCGGCCGCCGTCCTGACACCGGCCGCTGCCCCACGGCGCGCGCCGTGCATCTTTTGGATGAATCGATGAAGGGAGTACACGGCTGCGCCGTATCACAGAGGCCGCTGTCCACGGCGCCGCCGGCTGCCGTCCCACGGCAGCCGCTGTCCCTGAGCATTTTCGGCAATTACGTTTTTCCATTTAAAAGCTGAATTTTAGGATTTTTTGAGCCACTCTCGACCCATCCAGCCTCCCAGCTCCATTTTTACTGTATTTTCTTAGAGTTTTGGTAGGGAGAAACACATTAGAAACTCTCGGATTACGCTAGAACGTCGTTTCCTTGAATCAATTGTAAGTTCTATCTATTGATTTATCGAATTCTACAAGCTTTCTTGGTTGCTCTTTTCCTAGATAATTGAATACGTTTTGATAATGATATTTAGCATTGATTTATGCTTTGTTAATCTTATTGCCTAGTTAGTATAGTTAGATTGTTGGTTGATTTGTTAGAGTAATACTCCGTTGAATTTGTGTCGCTTTTCATTTACATGTTCCTTAGGAAAAATCATGATTAGTGTTTGCCATAGATTTGAATGCTTGTTTGTTTTCCTTGCCTAGATAATTGTTGCTTTATGATTTTGGATTTAATTATTGGTTTTTAGATTGTTAGATTAGAACCCTAGTTCTTTATGTTGTCTTATTGCTTTCTTTACCTACTTCCTATCTTTCGCCTAGATAAATTTGTATGCTTTATTTTAATTACGAATTAGTTAACCGGAGAGAGACTGTCAGACCCAACCTTCTGATTAGAGTGTTTATGTTATTTCCCGTTTTCTGTGCGTAGCATGATCAGAGCCCTGTTTAGCCTTCCTTGAGAGACGACTTGGGTTAGCTTATTACACTAGGACGACCTCGTACGATTGCGAGTCAATCCCTTAGGTGTTTTGGGTTGAGTCACTTCACATATCTGTCTCCAGTAGATATTGATTTATGTTTAATTGTTCTTAATTTTGGGGGTTTGATGGTGCTAATTTGAGTTAAATATTCTGGAAGTTGGTGCGTTTATGGGTTTGTTTGATGCTTTGTAGGAGATGTTGATATAATAGGATGAAGAGTGCTATGTTGGAGATTTTGGATCAGAATCATACATTTTAGAGCTCTCGGCGCATACTCTGGACTGAACTTGACAGAGCTGACGAATCTGGACAGAGCTGGCATTCATCTGTGCAGAGTTAAAGTTGACAGAGTTGAAGTCCATTCGTCAGAGTGGATTTCCCATGCCAGAGCCAGAGCTAACAAACGTAAGCCACAGCTGAATTTCAGAGTCGACAGAGCTGAGTTCCAAAACTGACCAAAACTCCAGAGCTGACCATCTCCAGAGCTACTTACGCCAACACTGTTCCAGAGCTGTCAATCTCCTTATCCAGAGCTGAATACACTTTCCAGAGCCGACTTCTAGCTCTGCCATCACTCGCCAGAGCTGCCATGACTTGCCAGAGATGCCAAGACTTGCCGAGAAAGTTATCCAGTGCAATTCCCTGTGCGCGCACGCTGCCTTGATGCTTATCTTTTAAGCCCAGTTTTGGTGGGCCGTTTTTTAGGGTTTTTAGGGTTCATCGGTAGTCTATAAAAAAGGCTCAATTGTTCTATGTTAGAACAATTTCTTTTTGCCTTTGGGAATTATTGAGCTTCCATTTAGGCAACCAAAACACTTAGGGTTTTTTGAATTTTCATTGTTCTTTATGTTTTCGAGATTTTTGTTCTAGTTAGATTTCAATTCCGTTTTGCTTTACTTTTCCGTTTCGAGTTGTAATCAAGTGACAGTGATTTCATCCTTGCGACGTTTTATGGTATTTCGTATTTACTTTAATTTCTTTGCCTCGTTATGAATTATGTTTACGCTTTCAATTCGCGATTTCTTTTATGTCAATTAGATTATAACCTTTTATTTACAAGTATTTAAATTTTTAGCATAATAGCGTTTACGTTCTTAATAACTTTTACTTGGTCATTTACTTCTGCCTAGGTTTAATAGTTTCTTTATGCATGCGTTTTTATGCTTTGTTCTTTTTCGCCTAGTTAGTTTTAAGTTTAAGTTTTAATTACACGCATTAGTTTAATTCTTTTCCGTCTAGTTAATTCTTAAGTTTAAGTTTCAAGTTAAGTTTTAAATCCAAGCTTTAGTTTAATTTACAGTTTTCAATCCGAACTTTACCGCTTTCTTGAGAGTTGACTTTGGGTCAACTTACCATTGCTAGAGTGTCCTTGTCCTATTGCAAGTCAATCTAGAGGTGTTTTAGGTTGAGTCAATTTTGGCGCCGTTGCCGGGGAAGGTTTTAGGCGTTTTGATTGTGTCACCTTACTTTCTGTTTTTACTTGCTTTCATTATTTGCTTTTTCTTATTTTTTTTGTTACTTTTACTCTTTCCCTCTGGTGCGTTTAATCCGTGTGTTAAGTGTTGTGTATGCAGGGACGCCGTAGTCTGAAAGAAAACTGGTGTCTCCCTTGGACAGCACGAACACGGTTATTTTCAGAAAGAACAGCAGCAAAGAAGTTGTTGCGGACAGAGCAGACGATTCTGAGTCTAGCTCTGAAGGAAAGGCGCGCGATAGAGCAGGAGATTTCTGCTCTGGTTCTGGCTCTGACTCTGACTCTGACCGTTCAGAGCAGACCTTAGAAAGGAAGAAAAAAGCAGACTTTGACCCTAACCGTTCAGAGCAAACCTTAAAGGTGGAGAAAGAAGAGATGGCGCAGAATAATCCACAATACATGGGCGATTTTGCGCGGCCCATAATTGAAGCTACCAGTTCTCATATAATTATGCCTATTGCAGTCAGAAACTACATATTGAAGCCCAATGATGCCAATATTCGACCATTGTATTATGGGCTGACTGATGAGGATGCGCTCAAGTTTGTCCGAGATTTCTGTACCCAAGTGCAAACATTCCCGCTCCTCAACATCACAGAAGAGCAATTAAAGTTGAAGTGCTTCCAGTATGTATTAAGGGATAGAGCACGGAGTTGGCTGTTGTCTCTGCCGCCAAATTCGATCAATAATTGGGGTGAAGCTTGTGAGAAGTTTATGCTCAAATTTTATCCCAATCATAAGACGCAGGAAATTCGTGCTCAGATTATGACGTTCATACAAGGAGCAAATGAGCCTTTTCACGAGGTGTGGGACAGATTTCAGGAGTTTTTACGGCAGTATCCTCAACATCAACTTACACGGGTGATGTTGAGTTAGTTCTTTTATGATGGATTGGGGAAGACTTCTCAATTCATAGTAGATAGCACTGCCGGAGGAAACATAGCTAGAAAGACAAATGACCAGAGGGTAGAATGAAATAACTACTAGGTCGAACAAAATGACCTAGAGTAAGAACCCATCTGACTTTTTCAACCGAAAGTTGAAACACGTGGGTTTATAAACCCAAAGGACATCTACTGAGATTTGGATCATGTGGACTGGCCAGGTCCAACATAATCACTCCCCAGTCACACGGGAAATACTATCCCGAACTTGAAAGTTTTGGGTATTCGAAACCCTCAACATACTATACATAAGAAAACTTATGTTGGCAACAGCAAGCAAAAAAAAGCTTAATCTTTAGGTCCTATGTTCTAGACTCGTGTTCCGAATGTTCAATATTTTTCAACTCTTCTCTCATGTTGCGGTAGTGGTGGCGGAGTATTATCTCGCCTATCCTTCACATCACACTCTTGGTGACATCTTTGAGGCATTTTGTAATCACAAAAGAAAAAACTCAACTCAACCAACACTCTAAGCGTCCTCGAAACTCAAGTTCAATTCACTAACTCAACTCTAAGGAAACCCTCATGGTCACCTTAACATTCATCTATAAAGCAATAAGCACTCACGAATTGCTAACAAAAAGACCACTCTGGTCCACCAAATATATCCATCAGTAGAATGCCTCTTTTTAGAGGACTCACGTAAAGGGGACATATAAACCCTACAAAAACCATAGTATCTATCGTGATGTCCCTTCTAAGCCGACACCATTAATAGTACTATGTCTTGGTCTGGACCTCGTACGGTAATTGCTACCAGCTAACTCATCCAGTTGCTACTTTAGCATACTAGGAACATCCATCTATCTAACATCAGTAGGGTACTATATCACATGCTTATCTATCCTCATGTCAAAAGCTCAAGTACCAGTATCTCCTAAGTAAGTTATATACATCGCAATATAACTAAAACTAAACTACCACAAGGGTGTACTACCACACTCTCAAGATCATAGCCTACATCGGCTCTTCTTCTCATCCTCATCAACTCTAGCCTCCATCGGCTCCTTCTCATCATCCTTATCGTTTATCATTTTATCATCTTCGGTAACTGATACTCAAGGATCGACTCGATATCTACTACACTCTTCTGGAGCCCCTGGTAGAAAATAGGCATCCGGTCAGTAGATCCGTATAGAAAATCTGGGCATTTGTAACAAATCCTATTTCATGCGGGTCCAGTGCTCAAGACGACACGTCCCATCATATTGAGAGGCTTTCTCCCTTACTCAATCCTACCATTCGATTGGTAGTACGGGGACTAGGTCCACAATGCCATCCAGTCTAGTAACAACCATAAGGCTTTCATCCTGTCATAGTTTATGAATATGTGTTTGAAAATCTGCTAGTGTGTTTCTGTACCACATACCGTACGCCTTGTACTCGTATCAGATCTTCCCTGAGTTCGATCTCACAGCAGTCCACTTTCGTGCAGTGCCAACAGTCCTGGCCAACCTATAAGGAGAACTTAAAGGGGACTCTAGGAACTAACTCTACTCGATTCAAGTAACAGGAATAAACAAAACCTAACTTAAGCAAAACTCATACTAAGTAGTACTGTTCTCTAAAAACTCAAGCTCAAAACATCTAAATTCTCATCTCGTCCCATCTTTACTTAGTAGATAATCTCTCCAAACAATGATATTAGATCCCTTAATCTAAATCATCGTGACTCAGTAAGACAACTCAAACAATTCTCTCTCAAAGCCATCTCCAAAGACTATGGCTCATGATACTTTCTCAAGTACCATTCAAGTTGCATGCGCAAATAATTCGCGTCACAAAACATCTCAAACATATCGTACAATATCTCATTGCAGCATACTAATAACTCATCATTAATCACGTTATTATACTCAAACTCATAACTCATAATTATGCATCCTCAACATATAACATCATATGATGTAAACTATCTCATGATTCAGCATGTAACATCAACATCATACTCTTCAAAATTTAATGACAATTAAACCTTGAAATTCTTTCATACCTCGTTGAGCCTGATGTGATGGTGCGCTGAGCTCTCGGGTGTTAATAAGTATTAGCCTAGTGACTCATTCTAGACTAAACTCAAGACTTCTAATTCAGAGCTTTCCTTCGCTCTGATACCACTCTGTCGCAGCCCGCCTTAACTAAGGATAGTTAAGCCGAGTGATCTACGACTAGGGATGGGGTTAAAGAATAAGGGAAAGAAAGGGGCGTCATTTGGAATCGTAAAACTTACTCAACTTAAGAAAAACTCGTCATAATTTCTCATTAATACTTATTTAAACAGTCTATAAAAGACAACATAAAAACTTAATTAATATCATTAATTCAAGTTATACATCGTAAGGAACCATTCTCTTAAGACTCAAGGTACGCAATAACATAATATAACATCATAAATATTTTGCAGCGAAAAGTAGCTAGACATATGTATGAAGACATATTCTAGACAGGTTAACTCCATTTATTAACAACCCTGGAGACTCCGCTCATTGCAGCACCATCACCACATCGGCTCAACCTGCACATTTAGAAAGCATATGCAGGGCTGAGTACAAAAGCACTCAGTGAACACATGCCAAACATCTCATGCTTATAAAGCTATAAATATTGTCATTGCCATTCTCATGCAAAACATAAGGGATTTATCTAAAAGGCCTTATGTTCGCTAAACTCATTTTCATTTCTCAAAGTTGTGTGCGCAGACTTTTCTCATCAAGTAAGTATCGTATCTGTTAACTCATGTACTGAGGGGGAGGCCTCCCTCTGCAGCACTGTGATCGGCCAAACTGAAAGATGGCTCACGACCACCGTGTACACTAATTCTACCTCGCGTAGAACCGATATCATTATGCTCAGACAGATAGATAACATACTAAAATCTCAAATATTTTGGCAATGCAATAATTTCAAAATAGGTTTTCAGTTCAATCATACATCAATACATAAAATGCATAAACATCTTGATTTTAGCGTAGAAAAGCCCACCTTGTTGCGTCTCGTATTAACGGGGAATATCACTCTCTCCCCACGTCTTTACTTCCCAAAAGGACCTTCATCGCTATGAAGAATCGATGTGAAGAAGGGTCATTATAAAGGAAACTCATTTATTAACCTAAACTCAAATAAGGAATTAAAACTTATCAATTTTAAACTCTTCTGCCCTGCCAGCGGTGACTTGGCAGCCAGAGCTGACCATAGCTCGACAGAGCTGAAGAAAACTCGACAGAGCTGAAAACTCATACGCAAGAGCTGACCACTCGACAGAGATAAAGATCACACGCCAGAGCTGACCACTCGACAGAGCTGACTCAGCAAAGCTGACCACTCGGCAGAGCTGAAAATCTCATGCCAGAGCTGAACTCCGCAGCTAGAGCTGGCAACTCGACAAAGCTGCACTCAACAGTCAGAGCTGACAACTCGACAGAGCTGAACTCATCAGCCAGAGCTGACAACTCGACAGAGCTGCACTCAACAGTTAGAGCTGACAACTCGACAGAGCTGAACTCAACAGTCAGAGCTGACCAACTCGACAGAGCTGGAATCCACACGCCAACTCAAAAAAAAAAAAAAACTCAACACTCACTCATGCTCATCAAACATTCGGTCCTCATGCTTCTCTTTTCTAACATTCCTCAAAAACTTCTAAATTAAACTAACATGCTCAAGTGACATCCTAGAACACAAATACATAAAAACATTCATCATGCAACGTCCATACTTCACGACATTTGACAGCCATGCTCTACAAAACTTATACAAATTTTCATGCTTGAAAAAAAAAACGAATTTAAAATATAACAATCCTAGCATGCTTGATTTATGCTTAATTGTTCTAATTTTAGGGGTTTGCATGTGCAGTTTTTAAGTTAAATCTTCTGGAAATTGGTGCGTTTTATGGTTTGTTTTATGCTTTGCAGGAGATTTAGGTTTTATAGATGGAAGAGGCAATTTTGGAGATTTTGGGCTAAGAATGGCGTTTTGAGCATAGCTCTGTCGCCAGAGCTGAGCTTCGAGTGTAGCTCTATCGCCAGAGCTGAGCTGCGAGCATAGCTCTGTCACCAGAGCTGAGCTGCGAGCGTAGCTCTGTCGCCAGAGCTGAGCTGCGAGCATAGCTCTGTGGCCAGAGCTAAGCTTCGAGCGTAGCTCTATCACCAGAGCTGAGCTTCGAGCGTAGCTCTATCGCCAGAGCTGAGCTGCGAGCATAGCTCTGTCACCAGAGCTGAGTTGCGAGAGTAGCTCTGTCGCCAGAGCTGAGTTGTGAGCATAACTCTATCGCTAGAGCTGAGCTGACTTGCAAAGTTAGAGCCGAAATTTCCAGAGCTGAACTTCCCTGTGCATAGCTAAAATCTGCAGAGTAGAGCTGAATTCGTCAGACTACCTTTCCAGCTCTGTCATGCTGTTCCAGAGCTGACTTCCAGCTCTGACTACCTTTCCCGAGCTGACGCACCAGAGTTCACTTAAGTTCTATAGCAGAGTTACTCTCGCCAGAGCTAAATTTCCAGAGCTGACTTCCAGCTCTGCCATGACCGTCAGCGCTGTCCAGCCCAGCTCTGCCATGACCTCCAGAGCTGACTTCCAGCTCTGCCATAACCGTCAGCGCTGTCCAGCCCAACTCTGCCATGACTGCCAGAGCTGACTTCCAGCTCTGCCATGATCGCCAAAGTAAATTTGACAGAGCAGGGCTAAGGATCGACAGAGTCAACTTATGCAGAGCTGATTTTCAGCTCTGCACTTTTTCAGAGCTCGCTAATACAGAGCTGATTTTCAACTCTGCACTTCCCTTTCCAGAGCTGAACGTGCAGAGTAGCCAATTTCTCGCCAAAGTTGAAGATAACTTGCAGAGCACAATTTTGTTGGACTTACCTATGTTTACACGATTCTATTCCTTTTAGAGTCCAGTTTTGCATGGCAAGTTGATAGTGATCAAGATTAGATTGAAGTCTATAAATAGGGCCATACTTTTCATTGTAAAAGACACATTCCCCTTGCCCTAATCTTTAGTTTTCACTAGGCAGTCAAAGTTAGGTTTACATGCTTTCTTAGTCTTAGTTTCGATTAATGTTCTTAGTTAGTTTATTTTAGTTCTTTAAATTCATGTTTTAGATTAGTTTTCCGTTTAGAGTTGTAATTACGTGACAGATTACTTCTCGAGACGGTTTTATGGTATTTCTTTAATTAAGTTTATTTATTTGTTTTTACTTGCTTTCTTTAAATTACGAACTTTTAATTATGCAATTTAGTTTTATGCTCGTTAGATTAGAAGCTTTTAAATTACTAGTATTTAAATTCCAAGTTGCTTTTACTTTATGCGTTTAAATCTTGCCTAGGATTTAATAATTTAATTTGCCTAGTTAATTCTCTAGTTTAAATTCACGTTTAAGTCTAGTTAAGTTAATTCACGTAAGTTTACTTTACAAGTTTTAGTTTAAAAATCCTTAGTTTACTATTTTCGCGTGACATAATTAATTGCCCTTTAAGATCTTCCTTGAGAGATGACACTGGGTCAACTTACCATCGTTAGGATGTCCTTACTCTATTGCAAGTCAAACTAGAGGTGTCTAGGTTGAGTCAAATTTTGGCACCATTGCCGGGGAAAGTTTTAGGCGTTTTAGTTGTGTCGCTTTTCTTTCTTCTTTTACTTGCTTTATTTAATTTCAGTTTTTTCTCATTTTCGTTACTTTTTTTTTCTCTCCCGCCGGTGCGTTTGATCCGTTTGTTAGTGTTGTGCATAGTTCAGCCCTGCCGAGTCCAGCACTGCCGAGTCCAGCGCTGACAAATCCAGAGCAGACCATAGAAACGGAAGGGGAAAAGCCTACAGAGCTGCCAACGAGCTCTGTCTCTGACCATACAGAACAGTCCGTACAGGAGGAGGGAGCCGAGTCCAGCGCTGACAACAAGGAAGAACAAAAGTCAGCCCTGCACACCAAAGAAGAGATGGCGCAAAACATTATGGAGTACATGGGAGATTTCAACCATCCCGTCCTAGGGGACACTAACACCTCGGCGATTGTGCTCCCCACCACAGTCAGAAATTACAACCTAAAGTCGAATGACTCAAGTCTGCTACCTCTGTTCCACGGGATGCCGAGTGAGGATGCCCTGCAATTCATTCGCGATTTTTGCACGCAAGTGCAAACCATCCCATTGTTGAGTCTCACGGAGGACCAATTAAAGCTCAAGTGCTTCCCTTATGCACTTAAAGATCGGGCGAGGACGTGGATGCTAACTCTGCCGCCCAACTCCATCACCACTTGGGGAGAAGCTTGTGAAAAGTTCATGCTCAAGTACTATCCCAGCCACAAGACACAAGAGCTCAGAGCGCAAATCATGGAATTCACCCAAGGATCGGACGAGCCTTTACATGAAGCTTGGGAAAGATTTCAAGAACTCCTCCACCAATGCCCACAACATCAACTGACAAACGTGATGATAATGCAATACTTGTACGATGGGTTAGTGCAAACAGCCCAATTCATGGTGGACAGCACTGCAGGATGTAACATAGCTCGGAAGACTGCAGCAGAGCTGAAGGAGATATTCAAGACCTTAGCCGAGAGCTCCCAGCAGAAATCAGTCCGTGGAAAGAGAGTTGAGGCCAGCGCTGTGACGAACCAGTATGAGCTGCAAAAGCAATTAACGTCAATCATGCGCGAAGTACAGCAGCTCAAGATGAGCCGAACGGAAGCTGCACCTGTTCCTGCGCAAAGCATAAATTATAATCAAGGCAAGCATAACATTAATGGCGGATGGAGAGGTCAGCAGCAAGGAAATTTTCAGCCTGCTCAACAATTTCAGAATGCTCCACAGTTTCAAAACCAGAAACAGTCTTTAGAGGAGACGATGCAATCATTTATGGAGATAAGCAAGCAGAACATGGAGATGAGCAAGCAGAATTTGGAATGTCAGTCCGCAACCATAAAAAGGCTTGAGACCACTGTGGGGCAACTGTCGGGCGCTCTGAACCAGCTACAGCAGCAGCAGAACCAGCTACATCAACCTCTGGCCATTACTGCTCTGTCAGAGCAGACTACACCGCCAGCGCTGTCCAGGATGCCAGAGCTGATCAGGATACCAGAGCAAACTACGATACCAGAGCAAAGGAAGGTAACAGAGCAGATGAGGATGCCAGCCTTGGCAAATCCAGCCATGTCAAATCCAGCTCTGCAGTATTCATCCATGAAAAATCCAGCACTGCAGAATTCAGTTATGCCAAATCCAGTCCTGCAGAATTCAGCCCTGCAGAATCCAGCTCTGCAGAATTCAGCTATGCCAAATCCAGCCCTGCACAATCCAACTATGCAGCTACGCAGAGCGCCAGAGATGAGAAGAACGCCAGAGTTGATAAGGCGGCCAAAGCAGAAACTTCACAAATCCACTACGCCATATCGACCACCGATCCAACATCCCAGCCCACCTCTGCCACCAATGATTGTTGATCCAACCCAACCTTTACCGAAGCAAGCAGATCCAGGCAGTTTCATTCTTGGTTTTGGTTTGGGAAGAGCTGGAGAGTTTTCGGGTATGTTAGATTTGGGTGCGGCAGTCAATTTAATGTTGTTTGCTGTATTTCAGAAATTGGGCAGGAACGAAGAAGAGCTTAAATGTACAAACATGAGACTTCAGCTAGCTTACGGTGCAATCACCAAACCCCTTGGACTTTTGGAGGATATCAAAGTCACGGTGAGAGGAATCAAGGTGCTGGCAGACTTTGTGGTGCTCAATGAAGGGAAAGGCATTGCAGGAGAGAACGGGCATCTTATGCTGCTTGGCCGGCCATTTTTGGCTACTACCCAGACTCGTATTGACGTGAGTTCTGGAACTTTGAGCATTGCCGGGTCAGGTAGATCGGTAACGTTCTCTGTTTCCGATAAGAAGCCTGTTATTTCCACTTCTTTAATGCATATTTGTTCTTTTATTGAGATTTCTGACCATGTGGAAGAAGTGGAAATTTTCAGTGCTAACAATTGTTTACCAGCTCTGCCTAGCATTCCAGCTCTGACCATCGCACCAGCTCTACCAAGTGCAGCGCTGCCCAGTCCAGCGCTGCCTAGTCCAGTCATGCCAAGTTCAGCGCTGCAAAGTCCAGCCCTGCAGAGCTCAGACCTGACGAGCCCAGCTCTGCCCAGTCAGCCAGCCCTGATTAGCCCGCCAGCCCTGACCAGTTCGCCAGTGCTAGAGAGCACTTGCCCGGAAGAGGACGAGATAATACAGGAGTTTCTTGCTAACCTGCTAGATGAGGAGGCCATTGAAGACGAGTTTTTGACCAAGCTTCCACTCGACTTTAATGCAGAGCAAGAAATACCAACTATAGTGAAAGCGGATGCAACCGTTGAGGAAGAATGGGCTGATGTTCTGAACTGCAAAGATGGTGTTGTGAAAGGAGTGCAAGGTGTAATTCTCTTGGGGGAGAAGAAAGAAGGAAGCTCTCGATCTAGCTCATGGTTCGAGAGAATGATGAATGTGATGAGCTCTGCTTGCTCATTAAGAGGACCCGCAGCTGAAATGGAGGAGGATGCGCTTTCACGAGGACTAATTCAGCTGACCTTTCACAGTGATTTTGGTTAAGGGTGCCTCTAAGTCGGGCTAGCGACTTTAAAACTAGTGCTTGGTGGAGGCAACCCACTATTGGTTTAGTTTTTTTTGTTTTTGTTTTTCTTGTTCTTTGTTTTCCGTTTTTGTTTTGTGTTTTCCTAAGTTTTGGTTGCTTGTGCGGATAATTTGATTTTTGGGTGCTAATGACTTTTTTTTTCAGCGCTGCAATTTTTGCTCTGACCTTGCTGCCAGCGCTGCCCTGTCCAGTGCTGCCCAGTCCAGCGCTGCCGTTTCTACTCTGCAAAAGGCAGCAAACCTCACTTTTCGCCTCCTCTCACAATGTTTCAGCTTTTCAATGCAGATAATCAGGGATGTTTTCTACCTCTTTTTCTTTTGTGCCCTGAGGACATGGCATTCTTTAAGTGTGGGGGGGTGACTTGTTTTGTTGCATGCTTTCAATTGGGCGATTGGTCCCTTTTATGCTTAGCTTGCTCTTGGATACTTGCTAATTTTTATGAATTTGTGGAAGAGAACATGGTTTTCGATGTGAATTTTGGGTTTGTGTTTGAATGGTGGTTATTCTTGTTTTACTTTTGATATGTGTTTCTTGTTTGTGCAAAGAATTTGAGTTTTGTTGCAACACGATTGTAAGTAAGTAAAACGTGATTTGTCCGGTAGATGCTAGAAGGAGTTTTGTCATTGTGATTGCCTACGATCATATCCTTTGCCAATTTTGAAAATGTCAGCTCTGAAACATCTGGCCAGCCCTGAAACGTGACAGCCCTGAGTCTCTGCTCCTCTAGTTTAATGAGCATGGGAAACCACGTGAAAAGACTTTGGATTACATCCAAATGGTTTTTATTTCATGAATTATGGCTCAACTGTCGAAATCTTAAGCACACAAAGTGTAAAAAATGGTGATATTGATTATAAAGGCGATCACATTAGGGAATTCACTTCTAGCGGAGAATTGGGTCTGATCGAATTACTTGCATTACTGTTTTGTTGCTTCGTAAACTTTAAGTTACTTGCATGATCGAGAGATGTGTGTTGATTGGAAAATTTGAATCGACCTGTGAATGTTTGAATGGAAATAAGCATCGTTGAAACTAATCTCTTCCTAGGATTCATGATAATTTTGCTTGAGGACAAGCAAAAGGCTAAGTGTGGGGGGGGTTGATTTATGTTTAATTGTTCTAATTTTAGGGGTTTGCATGTGCAGTTTTTACCTAAGCACAAATATCAAGTCACAACGATCAAACAAAAAAAACTAAAGATGAGCTAAACGGCAAACATAGACGGGGCTGCCCTCATGGGTTTCATAGCTATGGTTCAAACCGTTCTAACTTCCTTCACTAAACATGCTCAACTATAAGCTAGGAACAACATACTAAAAATTCACAACGATCCGACATCATTTCAAAATAAAGTCGAGAAATCGACGTTTCTCGATGTCGACTAAACTCGAAAATTTAACCATCAAAACGTAGGTAGAGATGATACCTACCTAGATATGTATTCGAAAAGATGATCGGGGTTCGTCTCCTCGCTCAAAACGGAGCTCAAAAGCTCCAACTCCAAGCTTTAATGGAAAATGGTGCGTGAGTGTGTGTGTGATTAAAGGCTTGGCTGACTATCAGCCGATATTTAAGTAAGTGGGGGCTGTTGGGCGGTTGGGTGGGGTGGTTAAGGGTAGGGTAGGTAGATATTTAGGATATTAACCAATTAGTCATTAAATATCTCGTTTTAACGACTAACTACCCATACTCTTCGTTACTCGCCCTCTCAACCTCTACTCACTTTCATTACACTCGTATTGAAAAACTAAGAATATTTCTCGACGACGTGCACATAAGATTTTGAAAGTCGACAAAAAGACGAAATAGCAAAATATTACTATATTCATCGTCAAAATGTTAAAATTTCAAAAACATCTTAACGGACTCAGATCTCACTTCCGAGTTCATCATTCTCATTCAAATAATTATCTTTATTCAAATACTCATACTCAAATACGGATATAAAATCCCACATCATCCAAACATAAACAACAGAACTTCTCAACAACTGTAAAATAACAAGAAAACTCTAAATAACTTCTCATCTCTATAAAATAAACAAGGGATCTAAACCTTAATTACTCAAACTTAAGTAATTAAACAAGTCATTAAAAGCTCGGGTATTACAGCAGATCACTTACCATAGGCTTGCCAATCGTCTACAATCTCCATCGCTAAAAGTGTGCCAAGACTAAGATCAAATAGGTCTTTATTTTTGGGTTATAATGTAGGGACATTGGTTAAGGTATGGAAAATATAGGCTAAGTGACTCAAAATAATTAAGAACACCAACCTTATAACTTCACAAAGCAAGTATGGAATAAATTTCATCTTCTGCCTAACTATATCACTATAATCAACACAACTCAAGGGATTTAATAAGGGAAAATTGCACCTAAATACACAAACTTTGCCAAAAATTCATATTTGACACGAAGTTAGGATTTTACATTTTAATACACCAACTTTCGTTGTTGTCCAAATTTGACACGACTTAATTCTTAAAAATTCAAAAAACAACCCCTTTTTGTAAATAATTATACAAAACCCACTTATGTTATAATTTGGGACATTTAAACCAAAACAAGATATTTCCTTATGATGTTTTCTTTTAAACCATTTTAGGCGCAGATCAAAGATTAAAAGAAAACATCATAAGGAAATATCTTGTTTTGGTTTAAATGTCCCAAATAATAACATAAGTGGGTCTTTGTATAATTATTTACAAAAAGGGGTTTTTTTTGAATTTTTAAGAATTATGTCATGTCAAATTTGGACAACAACGAAAGTTGGTGTATAAAATGTAAAATCCTAACTTCACGTCAAATATGAATTTTTGGCAAAGTTTGTGTATTTAGGTGCAATTTTCCCATTTAATAATCACAAAGCAGAACTAAACACTCTTTTATGCTCTCTATTTATTTCCAACACACAGAGTCAATTTTCTAAAAAATATCTCAATATACACCCGACTTCACACTTTTTCTCTTCTCTTTTTTTTTCTTTTTTTTTCTTTTCTCTTTTTTTTTCTCAACATTTTTTTTTATCTTCTCACAACTTTCTAGAGCTTATAAGAGTAAATAGTAGCACAATATCATCCGTTTCACAACCCACTATGAATCACCACACAAGGATCCCCATAAACTTCATCACCCCCTATCATCTAGCTAGAGAATAAAGCTAAATAGGCTCAAACTAGATAACAAAGGATAAATTTTTTTCATTAAGGACAGTGTTTGGGATAATAATGTGGCTAACAAAAGATGGCCTAAAATCATCTCATAATCCTGGGCACAACAGCAACCTCGACACAGAAACCATGGCAAGTTTTAGAAGATCACCACATGCATGACAAAACTCACAACAAAGAATAAACTATGTATGATAAACAGTTATAGCTCAAATCCTCACAGGTTTATTCAACATCCCAAAGTCAAGGTCAAAATCACCCTAAAGTTATGCAAATTAGTTCAAATTATGCTCAACTTATCAAAGAAGATTAAATTCCAACAAAATTTTATCACAGAAATCATCATAAGCCTCTCACCAAAAATCTAATGGAGTAATAAACAACTCAAAAGCATCGCAGCAAAGCACCAACTAACAAAAACAGAACAAAACAAGCAAACTAAAGCACAAACCAGACTCCAAAACTCTACGAAAACAGACCAACACTAACAAAGCAGACTAAGACAAACGAATAAAAGCGAATAAAAGCAAGAAAAATAATGCAAAACATAACCAATCTCCATCCCCCTCCCCCAAACTTATCAAAGAGCAAAAGCTCGAAAATAAATTTGGAGGAAAAAATAGATAAAGGTTATGTGATGCATACTTACAGAAACGCAATCAGGAGGCCGGTGGATCACGGAACCGCCGGTACTTGCGCAAAAGCTCCTCCTGCATAGCCATCTGACGCTCTAGCTCAGCTCGCTGATACTCCTCAAACTGCTGCTGACGTCCGAACTGCTCACGTACATAAGCCTCAAACTCTGTCTGGCGTCGGTCGGCCTCTTGCTGCGCCATCCTCATAGCAATCACGTCGCCACGAACGACGGTGAACTGGGCATCCAAACTACCCATCCTCTCAATCAAACCTGCCATATCGTAGTATCCTCCTGCGCCGGCAGCAGCGCCCTGATGTCCATGAGGGGGAGACACCGCCTCTTGCTCCTCATCTACCTCAACCTCGACTTGTGCTTGCACCCTATGCCCGCCTCTTCCTGGGCCTGCCAGTGCACAATGCGCAGGGGTGTCCAACTTCCAGTTGATCATGTCATAACGACCATTTACCGTAGTGAGCGCAGTGTTGGGCAAGGGAAAGTGATCCCCATCTCTCTGAACAAACTGGAAAGGCGGATGAACTCGGGAAATCACTCGCATATCAAACATCCGGCGGGCATGTAGTAAAGTTTCACCCCTCATAATCGGCCAATCCCTCACCTCACGATAGAAATGTAGAGCAATGGGAGTAAGCATCCCTCCGATTGTAATAATGCCCTTGGTGGCTTTGGCGGCCTTGTATACTTGCTCAACCAAAATGTCGGCGAAACTGATGTGGGTTCTTGTGAGCATGGCATAGATAATGTAAAGATCCAACTGGCTAACATTACTATTCTCCTTGTGAGCGAGAATAGTATGGGCGATGATGCACTGAACTGCCCGAAAGACTGGGTTTCCGATGCTAGCTGCCTTGGATGTGCCCGACGAGTATTCACTAGCTTTGGGTTGCACCAAATTCCGCCACAGCTCCTTCGGTCTAAATCCAGCAAGATGTGTGAAAGCACAATCAGTAGGGCACTCAAAGATGTTGTTAATGGTGCTCATATCCACATCATGCTCCCAATTGTTGTTGAGCTGGAAGGCCATAGAGTCGGGATACGTCGCTGGCATCAATCTCTCATCAAACGTGCTCATCATCTCAAGTATAACTCTCTCGATCGTAGGCCATCCTCCTTCTAGAATTCGGCTCAACCCAATGTTACCAAACAACTGTTGGACATCTCCATAGACCCCCATCTCTTGAAGCATTACCGGGTCAGCATAACGTGTGGGCTCTATCTTTCGATGCCACAATGCCGAGAACTTTGGTCGATCTAAATCCAACATGAGTACCATGCTGTAATACTCTGGCTGATCGGGTGTCAATAGAGCACTTCGCGATCCCGAGGCTCCAGCGCTTCCCTTTCGTTTCTTTGGTGCCATTGTACCTGTTGGGAACCTTATGAAATATCCTAACCCTTGTTTTGATGATACCAAAATTCATAGGACTTATTTGTAATAGACTAGAATCGTTTTGAACTCAAGTGTTAGAGTTCGTTTCTAGTTTAGTTGCGGTGTCAAAGACTGAAGACTGAAGACTGAAGAACGAAGACTGAAGACTGAAGACTGTAGTTACCAACTGAAGTATCAGTTGAAGAATCAGTTGAAGACTGATTATTTAATGCGCGCAAAGGACTGATACTAAAGTCAAGTATCAGTTGAACATTCCTCCTACGACTGATCTTCCAACGTTCAGAGGAAGCCACGTACGCACAAGTACAGCCGCATTAAATGCAGAGATCTCAGAATATCTTATCTCTGCAGAGGTCATTCCTATCTGGTGGTTATTTTTCAGAGATGTCACATCTCCTGTCCATCAAAGAGAGCTGTTTCCACACAGATAAGGAACCTCGAAGATTGAAGTCTCAGCCTAAATTCGAATTGCTCTCCAACGGAAGAAATCTTGAGGACGATTTACGCCAACGGATCTATTCAAGAGTTCTCCTACAAATAGCGCTCGAGGATCACTTCAATCTTCACCGATTCAACGACATAAGCTGAAGCTCTGCCGAAATTGCTACTCAGCCTAAAGCTTAACCGCCCAAAGCTTGAATCGAAGAAGAGAATTCCAAAGCCAAAATCAGTCACTGCTGATTACATACATTCTCTTAGACCCTAGGCATATATCTGTTTACCCAGAAGCCAAAGGTCAAACTTGCTTCAAAGAACTTGTTCTTTGTAAGTATAGTTGGCACTCGTTTAAACCTCTCCCCCATAAGAGTGTTTGAGTGGTTCGGAGTTCAGGAAGGTACTCTGAACTCTGAGTGAAAAGTCTGAGCACGAGATGTGCTTAGTAGGGAAATCCTACGCGAGGTGTGTGGGTGCTGAAGAGGGGTTACTTCAGTTTACGGTTGTGTGCACCAGGCAACCACACAAGTACGGTTTGCAGTGCACCAGCGAAGCACTTGCGGAGTGGATTGTTGGTCTGATCAACCAGCCGTGGATGTAGGAAAGGATTTTTCCGAACCACGTAAAAGTCTCTGTGTTATTTACAGCTTTCAGTTTTACATTCTTACTTGTGCTATTTCTATTGATGAAACTGAACACTGACTAACAGCAAAGAGAAACCTTGATCCAACAACCTGCTCCACCGAGGCTATTTCGAAACTAAGTTTAATTTCCGCTGCATATGATATCAATCTGACTGAACTATCCTCTGATAGTAAGGAAGAGTGATATCATCTCTATCTTAGCAAACACGACTGAAGCCCTTACTTGGATCAGTTAAGTTCCAGCAACTTAACTGATAACTCATTACTGAAGAGCTTTCAGTATCAGTCGTCAACCCTGTTGGTCAAAACTGTTTTCAGTAAAAACAGGAGTCCTTGTTTGCGTACAAAGTTTCGTTGCAACCTTTGACTGAGATCCCTCTGATTGAGGTCAGTAGATTGTTGTAAAAATAGCCTATAGGTGTATTTCCCCCCCCCCATACACCTATTCGAGACCCCCCGGACCTAACAGTACCTACAAAAATTTTCAATCAATTCCAAAGCACCACCTAAAACCAACAAACCAACAAAGATATAGCAATGAAGTCCCTAACTTAGCCAAAACCACCAAAAAGTTGATCACTATTTTATTAGCAATAAAAATAACTGCAACTAACATAGGTAATTGTAGCAAGCAGCAAGTAATCGAGTATCGTATCCACAGGGATTGACACAACGAAATAACTTTTGCTATCCCCTAAACAGACTATAACAGTAGACAGGTAACAGAAAGTAGGATGGTTTGATTAACACTAAACTCAAATAGCAACAAATAAAAGCACGTAGAAAAATCAAATATTAAAGACAACTGATCCTAGGGTAGTAAATTCATTAACTAAATCTACACAATTAATCTATTAATCCTATGTGCCAGTTTAATCCAGTTATGATGAGAGATCACTTAATTAATCAATTACTCTCGCTAGAGCAGCAACGATCGTAGATTAATAAATTCTCTATATCCATTAGGTCTCAAGAAAATCTACTAACTCCTAATAGCTCCTAAGAATAGCTCCCTATGATCCACCTATCTCCGCTAGGTCTCAAGGTTAAGATCATATCATACATTCCTGAATCCGCTAAACAGTTATCTCCGCTAGGTCTCAAACCGAACAGCTAAACATGCAAACTTATTGATCAGATAATTCACAAGAATTCAAGCACCATTAATTATGAATCATAAACTGGAAGGCACAAGGGTATTAACAAATAAATCACATAAATTCAATCAACTATTTACAAACCCTAGAATCAGCTAAACGAAACTAGCCAGATATATTGAAATAAAACATAAACATAATTACAAAGAACACAATTGGAATAACTGAATTATATAAAAACTGAATAAGAACGATTGTAGCGGCTTGAATCTTCAATCTTGATCCAAGCCTTGAAAACTGGAAAGCAATAAAATTCTAAAGCTATAAAACTGAAAAATTAAGTCTAGGAACCCTGAATAGGTAAAAGGAAGACCTATATATAGTACCAGGGTAAACTACAGAGTTTGAACTCGAAAAAAACTTGAAAAACGCATAAAAACGTAAAAAGACGGATGCACAGCGACCCTGCGGCGGGCAGGCGGCGGTCGTCGGATTCTTCACAGCTTTTCTTCATGCAGCGGCGGGCACACGACGGGTGCCGCCCGATCGCCGGCCACGCCGATTTCTCGGCGGGCTGCGCGGCGGTCGCCGGCTGGGTCGCCGGATGCTGCCTAGATTTTCTTCTTCGGTCAGCGGTCGCCGGGCAGTCGCCGGCTGCTCTGTTTCTTCCTTTTTTCGAGCTCTTGAAGCTCGTTTCCTCGATTTTCGCATCCGGAACACTTGTAACTTGATATTTGGATCTTCAACATCCATATGTAGCTTTCAAAACACTCAAACCTAAAGCAAAATAACCAAAACCATACCCAAAAGCAATATCACAAAAGAATATGAAACTTAAACCAATTGATATCACAATCAAGCATAATTCTGGCACTTTGAACACTTAAACACTCCTAAAAACAATGCAAAATGAGTGTTTATCACCATTGAGCATCTGGAGTGATTCGAACCCTCTGTCCTCTTCAAACATTAAAAAAAGTAAAGAAACATAAAATATAGTAAAGGTGTAAAACCCCGTTTCCTCGAGCTAAGTTTAGAATAATTTTGAACTTAGATTTAAGATGATTCACGCCGGATAAAGAAAATAAATTTATTTAATTCCAACAAAAATGATTTACAAAAGCTTTTGTAAATTTAGTTATTGAATTTATATGCATTGCATATTTATTTAATTTAGCATTCAAGTGTTTTTACGAGCTATTTATTTAGCGAACCCTGAAGAATTTTACAGTTCTCATAATTCAACCCTGAAGTTTAATTGTCCAATCAACACCCCATCTCACCCCATACCCTATGTTCCTAATAGCCACCCTATATCATGATTATTTTTTTAGCATACATGCCTTTATGCAGACAATCAAATCCTCCCATATCTTATCAAATCCTTCCATATCTATCTTTACAGCTCCCCAAGACTCCTCTATTGTTTCTAAGATATACAGCAGCTAAGCTCTCCCTCACTTACTCCACCAAATTATTTTCATCGGCTCCCCAAGCTCATTTCACCAGAAATCAAGTATTGAGGTAAAGATTCACAATCATTTCTTTTATCTCCTTGTAAGAACACCGCCCCTTTCGGACCAGAAAAATATTTATGATCTGAACTTTCACAGCAAACAAGCAAAAATCAGAATACCAACTGAAATCCTCGCCAAGGTAACCACTTGACTTTTTCGCCTACCTCTGTTTATACATTACGCCTCTAGCTCCGAATTGGTTTAGCAGAAACCACGAATAAACCTCATGATTTACACAGCAAAACATTTCAAGCATTTCAAAAGAATAACATTCATTTATTCATACGCATACATCAGAACATGACTGTTGTTAAAAGAAAAGAAAAGTAGAAGAGGAGATTTGTTGTTTTTGAAAAATGGAGTCTTGAGCCTTGTTGTGTAGAATCGGGTTGCTGCCCCTGTTTTGGAACAAGGGTCGAGACCTTGCAGTGTTGTGTTTCTGCTGGGTTGAGTCAGTGGGGAGGGAGGCAGATGCGGTCGGCGGCGGTGGTTCTCCTGCTGCTGTCGGCCGGAGTTTTGAAGGAGAGGCACGGCACGGCGGCTCTGCCACTGCTGCCGGGCCGAGGACGAGGAGAGAGAGAGGGAGACAGGGGCGGCGTTGTCGTCGTCTGCCGGAGACAGAGAGGTGAGGCGTCGGGTCGGGCAGTCTAGTGAGCCGAGAGAGAGAGTTCCAAGGGAGGCCAGGGCGCGGCGGCCCTGCCGCTGTCGCTCGGCCACGGTCGGAGGGAGAGGAGAGTCGGAGTCGGCGGACGGCGGTGGTGGCCGTCTGTTTTGCTCGCTGGCGACCGAAGAGGGCAGCGGCCGTGGCTCGCTGCGGCCGCCGGAGGTAGAACCGCGGTGGCGGAATTTTGGCGTGAAGAGAGAGAGAGAGTGAGATGGGAAGGGTGCTGCTGCGTGTGTGTGTGAGTGTGACCGAGAGAGAGAATAGGGAAGAAAGGGGGATGGGATGTTGGGCTTTAGGTTTGGGTTTGAGGGTGGGTTTGACTTGGGCCGATTTTAATTGAGTGTTGGGCCGAGTTTTTGTTTATTTTTGTTTCAGTTTGGGCCTTTACTTATTAAATCAATTGGGCCATTAATTTTCAATTGGGCTCAGTTTATTAAAAAGAATGTTGGACCTTCAATTATTTAACATTGTGGGCTGCCTCCTATTAATTAAATTGGGCTTTCTTATTTTTTAATTAATTGAACTATTATTAGTTTGATTAATTTATTTAAAGGATAATATTATATTATTATTATGTGCATATTTTAAGTAATTACTTATTATATGCTAAGCATGACATGAAATTGCATTTATTTTGCAATAAAAGTATTTAATTGGTTTTAATTATAATTCCAATTATTAAAGAAAGATGAGTAAGAATATTGTTGGTGTTCTTAGCTCAAGAATTTTATGTTTTCAATTATTTATTCATTAAATTTTGAAAACCCGGCTAAGTGAATCATAGAATGTTAAGCACTTCACAACGGCTTAAGATTAGATTCAAGGAGACCTATTGAGAATAGATTTCTTGTAGGCTTTGAACGTCAGAACGATTAGCACTGCTATTCCGATTCAGAGATTAAGTTAAACGACAGGCTTTGCCTATACAGGTGGGCTTATTTTCCAAATGTATGATTGAGCTAATGAGCTTAAATGTATGTATTATATATAAACTGTTTATCCAATAAAATGTTTATGTGCACTCTGCTCTGTTTAATGCTCGCCACAACGAATCAATTGAGGTTCTCTTATGGCCTAACACGTTATTTGAGAATTGTGTACACCGTTAGCTGACTCGGTGGGTTGATCTCCATTCGGGCACTAACTAAGAGGTGTTATAAGGATGCTTGCTGGATGTGTTCCGAAGCATAGAATGTAAGGGCCTGCCTGGGTAGCGTCCCGAGGTCAAAAGTAAACTTGTCTGGGTTACGCCCTCAGTTCAAGTAAATGGGAGAAACGGATCCGTCGGTGGCTAGAGGTCCGGGATCACAGCGAGTAACAGAAATGAGTGTGACATCTGCGCGCAAACTAAGTATATATATATATATATGTATCTATAAAAATGAAATGTTTTAACATGCTTAGAAGTTCTTTCACTTTAAAACCTTCTAAGTCATGTCAAGTATGATTGGATAAACTGTTCTTCAGATTATGAAATGTTTTAAAGTTGCAGCCCACTAAGTACATTAGTACTTAGCCCAAAAATACTTTCAAATGTTTTCAGGTTAATGGCGGGTGATGACGGGGCGGAGCTGAGGCTAGAGTTCAACTCCTTATTTTGACTTCCGCTGTAGAACTAGCCCGTATCTATCTTTTGTTGAGCCTAAACTATTGACTCTCAAGTATTTCGATTAATGAATGTTGGTTATCTGAAGCATGACACTAAACTTGTGATCCTGAAGTTGTTATGTTTGTGGATTGATTCGTATCATTTGAATACCTGTCTTTCTTCATCCAAAGGGGCTAAGCCCAATTGTTATCCCGTTTATTCGGATTTCACAAGGATTTTCCCTTGTTCATTTAGATGATTAGTCGTACCCCAGTTATAGTTATTGTTTCAAGAATTGGGGTGTGACAGAATGGTATCAGAGCATAAGTTTTCTTTCATGTCTCTGATAACCAAAAGCTTTTAATGTTGAGTCTAGATTAGTACCTCTAGACTTCTAAGAAAGTTGTTGAACCTCAGCTCGCCGTCACACTGCCGCAAGAAAGAGGTACGATTTAAAAGTTTCAAAGTTATTAAATGTTTTGAAGGTTTTCAAGAAGTGCGCGCTTTCAATGAATGATGCTATGTGAATTGCTTATCGCTTTCCATATGCTATAAGTTATGAATTGCTAATCGCTTTCATATTGTTATTTTGAGTCTTCGGCTCATATAACCAAGCTAATATCGTGTTAGGGACTACCCGAACCCTTAACGATAGTGTCGTGTTTGGGACTACCCGAACCCATAACGACTCAATGAATGTTATTTCGTGTTTGGGACTACCCGAGCCCTTAACGAATCAATGTACGAATGGTCGAGTTAGATTCCTTGAATCTTTCCGGAAAAAGCAAAGTTTTTAAAGGAATGAGACATCTATTGTCCAAGTGTTTTTAAAGGTTTCAAAAGAAACGAATGAATGAAGGAATGAATGAATGAATGAAAGTTTATGTTATCGTTTTAGGTTTACTGCCTATACGATCAGAATGAAGGGTCCTCTTACAACTGTTTGAGTACCACCCAAGAATGCCTTGGAAATGTTAGTCGTGATAGCTCCGCTTGATCGATTTAAGTAAGGACTGGTAAGATAGAGACGTTAAACATAGATATGTTATAACGTAGAAGCAATGAGATGAGATTAAGGATTCACTTAAGTACTCCACCAAAATAGATCAGTTTCCACATAAAGTATGCCTTTCACAGGGTTATACTATAGAAGCGATATACCTTGTGTATATCTATGTATGTATGTATGTATACATGCGGAATGAGTCTCACTGTTGTGTTGATTTCATCAGTAAAACAGAATGGAAGATGTGCCAAGAGGACGCGGTAGGGGACGAGGACGTGGTCGCGGACGCGGCAGGGGATTCATCCCTGAACAGCCTATCCCTCAAGTAGCACCAGAGCGTACTGCTGAGGAAAAGTTTCGTAAAGAAAAGCCTCCAACGTTTGATGGTCTAGGCGATCCCGCGGATGCCGAGAAATGGGTTAGAGCAGTAGAGCGAATCTTCGGCTACATCCGTTGCGATAACGAAGACAAAGTGACTTGCGCGACATACCAACTGGTAGACGAAGCCGACTTCTGGTGGGAGTCGGTGAGGCGCACAATGACTGAGGAACAATGGGAAAATTTCACATGGGAAGATTTCAAGACTGAATTGTACGAGAAGTACATACCAGGCTGCTATAGACAGAAGAAACAGAACGAGTTCTGGAATTTGAAGCAAAGGGCTGGGACAGTAACTGAGTATGATAGGGCTTTTAACCAGCTATCAAGATATGCTCCACTATTAGTGGACACTGATGAGAAGCGCGCTGAGAAATTCAGGAACGGACTGCGCCACGAGATATCAATCTCCCTAGCAAGTCAGGGAGGTCTCACTTACGCACAAACATTGAGCAGGGCTCTCACCATTGAGTCATTGCTACCAAGGGAGAAAGGAAAAGCTCCGGGACAGTCTGGATTTGTACCACCTCAAGATGGTGGTAAAGGAAAAAGAAAATGGAACGAGAGAACGGGTGGAAACCCTGGTAATGGAAATGGGAAGAAACCATGGGCTGCAAACCAAAATCAGAATCAGCCTCAGAACCAACAACATCAGGCAATTATTAAAACACCTTGCCCGAAGTGTCAGAAACTCCATCTGGGAGAATGCCTGAGAGGAGTGAACGTCTGTTTTACCTGCGGAGAAACTGGGCACTATGCTCCGGCATGTCCAAGGAAGAGAGGAGGAGCACCGCAACAGCCACAGAACCAGGGTCGTGGAGGACATCGGGGGCCGCCCCAAAATGCTAGGGCATATGCCCTTAACCAAAATCAAGCAGCGGGAAACCAAGGAAACTTGGCAGGTATGATTAATGTTTTCGACGTGCCGGTTATAGCTTTGTTTGATACTGGAGCGTCCCACTCTTTCATTTCACATGCTGCTTGTAAGAGATTAGAACTGACTCCACAATTGGCTGAGACAACTTTAGAGGTTAGCACCCCTGGTGGTGGAAGATTGGCTGCTAAGGACATTATCTCGAACTTAGAGCTGAACATAGGTGCTGAAACGTTTAAGGCAGATTTGTACGTCATCTCTATGATAGAATTCGACATAATCATAGGGATGGACTGGCTTACTCAAGTCGGTGCCACGATACTATGTAGCGAGAGAAAGATCTCTTTCCAATCCGTTGGAAAGGAGAAGGCAAGTTTTCATGGCATAAGAATGGGAGGGAGAGTACCAGTAATTTCAGCAATGAAGGCCATCAAAATGATGAGAAATGGAGAATGTCGGGCTTTCCTAGTCAGTTTGACAGGAGAACGTGAAGCAGAGAAAACAATCGAAGAAGTTCCAGTGGTGCGAGATTTCAAAGATGTTTTTCCCGAAGAATTGCCTGGTATGCCACCGAACCGACAACTAGAATTCACGATTGATCTAGAACCGGGGGCAGCACCAGTGTCCAAGGCACCATACAGGATGGCTCCGCCGGAGTTACAAGAATTGAAAGTGCAGCTACAAGAACTGCTGGATCTAGGTTTCATACAGCCTAGCGTATCACCATGGGGAGCACCAGTCTTATTCGTCAAGAAGAAAGATGGTTCACTAAGGATGTGTATCGACTATAGAGAATTGAACAAGCTCACGATAAAGAATAGATATCCTCTTCCAAGGATAGACGACCTGTTTGATCAGTTGAAAGGAGCCGGTGTGTTTTCCAAGATTGATCTAAGATCTGGTTACCACCAACTCAGAATGAAACGAGAAGACATCCCAAAGACAGCGTTTCGAACGCGTTATGGACATTACGAGTTCACCGTGATGCCCTTTGGACTAACGAATGCCCCAGCAGTTTTCATGGATTTGATGAACCGAGTGTTCCATCAATATCTCGATAGTTTTGTCTTAGTGTTTATTGACGACATCCTCATATACTCTAAGACTGAAGAACAACACGAAGAGCACTTGCGCATCGTACTCGAAACCCTGATTAATGAGAGATTGTTTGCCAAATTCAGTAAGTGTGAGTTTTGGTTGAGAGAAGTGATGTTTCTCGGTCACATCGTGTCGACTGAAGGAATCAAAGTAGACCCCGCCAAGGTCGAAGCAGTCAAGGAATGGAAGGCACCATCCAACGTCAATGAGATCAGGAGTTTCCTCGGTCTAGCAGGTTACTACAGAAGATTCATCGAAGGATTCTCGAAATTGGCTAGGCCAATGACTCAGCTTTTGAGGAAAGGGACTAAATACGTTTGGTTTGAAGCGTGTGAACAAAGTTTTAAGGAGCTCAAGACTAGGCTGACTACTGCACCAGTGTTAGCAATACCAGAAGAGAATGAAGGATTCGTGGTGTATACTGATGCCTCGAAACTAGGATTGGGTTGCGTGTTGATGCAAAATCAGAAAGTGATAGCATACGCGTCTCGTCAATTGAAGCCCCATGAGCTAAACTACCCGACTCATGATTTAGAACTAGCAGCCGTCGTGCACGCGCTGAAGATTTGGAGACACCACCTCTATGGAGTTAGGTGTGAGATCTTTACAGATCATAAGAGTTTAAAGTACTTCTTCGAGCAAAAGGATTTGAACATGAGACAACGAAGATGGCTCGAATTAGTAAAGGATTACGATTGCACCATCAGTTATCATCCAGGAAAAGCGAATGTAGTAGCTGACGCCCTGAGTAGAAAGACGAAGGCTAAGTTAGGGTATTTCATTACCCAACAGAAGGAACTGATTCGTGACTTCGCCTCACTCAGTTTAGAGATTGTTTGTCCCCCAGATTCAGTGTCGGGTTGCGTAGCTGCGCTGACAGCTAAACCTGATTTAAGAGAAAGAATTGTGCAAGCACAAAGAGAAGATTGGTTCTTGGAGAAGATGCGTCTAGCTGCAAGAACGAATGAAACGAAAGGATTCACTGAAGCAAAGGATAACGCACTTATGGTTGGTGAAAGATTGTGTGTGCCACACAAAGAAGAATTAAAGAACGAGATTATGAGCGAGGCTCATGATACTCCTTACACTGCACATCCAGGCAGCACAAAGATGTACCAGGATTTGAAGAAAATTTTCTGGTGGAAAGGAATGAAAAGAGATGTAGCGTTGTTCGTAGAGCGATGTCTCGCTTGTCAACAAGTAAAGGCTGTGCATCAGAGGCCGTATGGAATGCTGCAACCACTACCAATCCCCGAGTGGAAGTGGGAACACATCAACATGGACTTCGTAGTGAGCCTACCGAAGTCAGCACGTGGAAACACTGCAATTTGGGTCATAGTGGACCGATTATCAAAGTCAGCGCACTTTCTGCCAATTCAAATGACTTTTGGATTGGAGAAACTTGCAAAGTTATATGTCAAAGAGATAGTACACCTCCACGGTGTACCTGTATCTATCACGTCAGATCGTGACACCAGATTCACATCGCGTTTCTTGAAAAGTTTACAAGAAGCAATGGGCACTCAGCTGAACTTCAGCACATCGTATCACCCTCAGACTGACGGGCAGTCAGAAAGAACGATTCAGATTCTAGAAGATATGTTGCGAACGATTGTCGCAGACAAAGGTGGAAGTTGGGAGGATTTGTTACCTTTTGTAGAATTTGCTTATAACAATAGTTATCAAGCAACAATTGGAATGGCTCCATATGAGGCCTTGTATGGCCGAAAATGTCGATCACCACTTTACTGGGATGAAGTGGGTGAAAGAAAGTTGTTAGGTCCTGAACTGGTCCAACAGATGGTTGAGAAAGTCGACCACATCAAGCAAAGAATCAAAGAAGCTCAAGATAGACAAAAGTCTTACGCCGATAAACGCCGATCGGAGTTAGAATTCAATGTTGGGGATCGAGTTTTCCTCAAAGTTTCTCCTTCAAAGGGAGTTATAGGTTTCGGAAAGAGGGGCAAGTTACGACCCCGTTATATAGGACCTTTTGAGATCCTAGATAAGATAGGCCTTGTAGCCTATAGGTTGGCATTGCCACCCAGTGTTGGAGACGTGCACAATGTGTTTCATGTCTCTCAGTTAAGGAAGTATGTGTTTGATCCAAAACATGTGATTAAGCATGATGAAGTGGTCCTAGCCCAGGACTTAAGTTATGAAGAAAAACCAGTCCAGATACTTGATCGCAAAGTTCAAGTTTTACGTAACAAGAACATCGTTCTCGTTAAAGTGAAGTGGAACCATCACGGGATGGAAGAGGCCACATGGGAACTTGAAGATTCAATGAAAGTCAAGTATCCCCAACTAGATTATCAAGGTATGTAATTTCGGGGACGAAATTTTTTTTAAGGAGGGAGGGATGTAATACCCCGTTTCCTCGAGCTAAGTTTAGAATAATTTTGAACTTAGATTTAAGATGATTCACGCCGGATAAAGAAAATAAATTTATTTAATTCCAACAAAAATGATTTACAAAAGCTTTTGTAAATTTAGTTATTGAATTTATATGCATTGCATATTTATTTAATTTAGCATTCAAGTGTTTTCACGAGCTATTTATTTAGCGAACCCTGAAGAATTTTACAGTTCTCATAATTCAACCCTGAAGTTTAATTGTCCAATCAACACCCCATCTCACCCCATACCCTATGTTCCTAATAGCCACCCTATATCATGATTATTTTTTTAGCATACATGCCTTTATGCAGACAATCAAATCCTCCCATATCTTATCAAATCCTTCCATATCTATCTTTACAGCTCCCCAAGACTCCTCTATTGTTTCTAAGATATACAGCAGCTAAGCTCTCCCTCACTTACTCCACCAAATTATTTTCATCGGCTCCCCAAGCTCATTTCACCAGAAATCAAGTATTGAGGTAAAGATTCACAATCATTTCTTTTATCTCCTTGTAAGAACACCGCCCCTTTCGGACCAGAAAAATATTTATGATCTGAACTTTCACAGCAAACAAGCAAAAATCAGAATACCAACTGAAATCCTCGCCAAGGTAACCACTTGACTTTTTCGCCTACCTCTGTTTATACATTACGCCTCTAGCTCCGAATTGGTTTAGCAGAAACCACGAATAAACCTCATGATTTACACAGCAAAACATTTCAAGCATTTCAAAAGAATAACATTCATTTATTCATACGCATACATCAGAACATGACTGTTGTTAAAAGAAAAGAAAAGTAGAAGAGGAGATTTGTTGTTTTTGAAAAATGGAGTCTTGAGCCTTGTTGTGTAGAATCGGGTTGCTGCCCCTGTTTTGGAACAAGGGTCGAGACCTTGCAGTGTTGTGTTTCTGCTGGGTTGAGTCAGTGGGGAGGGAGGCAGATGCAGTCGGCGGCGGTGGTTCTCCTGCTGCTGTCGGCCGGAGTTTTGAAGGAGAGGCACGGCACGGCGGCTCTGCCACTGCTGCCGGGCCGAGGACGAGGAGAGAGAGAGGGAGACAGGGGCGGCGTTGTCGTCGTCTGCCGGAGACAGAGAGGTGAGGCGTCGGGTCGGGCAGTCTAGTGAGCCGAGAGAGAGAGTTCCGAGGGAGGCCAGGGCGCGGCGGCCCTGCCGCTGTCGCTCGGCCACGGTCGGAGGGAGAGGAGAGTCGGAGTCGGCGGACGGCGGTGGTGGCCGTCTGTTTTGCTCGCTGGCGACCGAAGAGGGCAGCGGCCGTGGCTCGCTGCGGCCGCCGGAGGTAGAACCGCGGTGGCGGAATTTTGGCGTGAAGAGAGAGAGAGAGTGAGATGGGAAGGGTGCTGCTGCGTGTGTGTGTGAGTGTGACCGAGAGAGAGAATAGGGAAGAAAGGGGGATGGGATGTTGGGCTTTAGGTTTGGGTTTGAGGGTGGGTTTGACTTGGGCCGATTTTAATTGAGTGTTGGGCCGAGTTTTTGTTTATTTTTGTTTCAGTTTGGGCCTTTACTTATTAAATCAATTGGGCCATTAATTTTCAATTGGGCTCAGTTTATTAAAAAGAATGTTGGACCTTCAATTATTTAACATTGTGGGCTGCCTCCTATTAATTAAATTGGGCTTTCTTATTTTTTAATTAATTGAACTATTATTAGTTTGATTAATTTATTTAAAGGATAATATTATATTATTATTATGTGCATATTTTAAGTAATTACTTATTATATGCTAAGCATGACATGAAATTGCATTTATTTTGTAATAAAAGTATTTAATTGGTTTTAATTATAATTCCAATTATTAAAGAAAGATGAGTAAGAATATTGTTGGTGTTCTTAGCTCAAGAATTTTATGTTTTCAATTATTTATTCATTAAATTTTGAAAACCCGGCTAAGTGAATCATAGAATGTTAAGCACTTCACAACGCCTTAAGATTAGATTCAAGGAGACCTATTGAGAATAGATTTCTTGTAGGCTTTGAACGTCAGAAGGATTAGCACTGCTATTCCGATTCAGAGATTAAGTTAAACGACAGGCTTTGCCTATACAGGGGGGCTTATTTTCCAAATGTATGATTGAGCTAATGAGCTTAAATGTATGTATTATATATAAACTGTTTATCCAATAAAATGTTTATGTGCACTCTGCTCTGTTTAAGGCTCGCCACAACGAATCAATTGAGGTTCTCTTATGGCCTAACACGTTATTTGAGAATTGTGTACACCGTTAGCTGACTCGGTGGGTTGATCTCCATTCGGACACTAACTAAGAGGCGTTATAAGGATGCTTGCTGGATGTGTTCCGAAGCATAGAATGTAAGGGCCTGCCTGGGTAGCGTCCCGAGGTCAAAAGTAAACTTGTCTGGGTTACGCCCTCAGTTCAAGTAAATGGGAGAAACGGATCCGTCGGTGGCTAGAGGTCCGGGATCACAGCGAGTAACAGAAATGAGTGTGACATCTGCGCGCAAACTAAGTATATATATATATATATATATATATATATATATATGTATCTATAAAAATGAAATGTTTTAACATGCTTAGAAGTTCTTTCACTTTAAAACCTTCTAAGTCATGTCAAGTATGATTGGATAAACTGTTCTTCAGATTATGAAATGTTTTAAAGTTGCAGCCCACTAAGTACATTAGTACTTAGCCCAAAAATACTTTCAAATGTTTTCAGGTTAATGGCGGGTGATGACGGGGCGGAGCTGAGGCTAGAGTTCAACTCCTTATTTTGACTTCCGCTGTAGAACTAGCCCGTATCTATCTTTTGTTGAGCCTAAACTATTGACTCTCAAGTATTTCGATTAATGAATGTTGGTTATCTGAAGCATGACACTAAACTTGTGATCCTGAAGTTGTTATGTTTGTGGATTGATTCGTATCATTTGAATACCTGTCTTTCTTCATCCAAAGGGGCTAAGCCCAATTGTTATCCCGTTTATTCGGATTTCACAAGGATTTTCCCTTGTTCATTTAGATGATTAGTCGTACCCCAGTTATAGTTATTGTTTCAAGAATTGGGGTGTGACAAAAGGTTAGTTTTGATTTTCAATTATTGATGCTTGAATGTATGCATTCTATCTGTTTGATTAAAGGTCTCTTCCATATTATTTTATTTCTTGTAGTTGATGTTGCTACACAATATGATACATCTTGTAGTTGATGCAGATGCTCTAGTTAAGCTGGTCTGACTGTGATCTTGCCTTGTAGATTGTAGATTATGATTTTGAGTTTATCTTTTGGAATTAGTAAATTTAATGGTTACATAAAGATGAAATATTTGGAATTGAGTTTATTTTTTGGCTAAGCAGAAAGCTTATTTTTGGATTTACAGTTGTTCTCCTTAAAGAACACTATTTCTTTGATCTAAATGCGAAACTAATATAGTTTCAAGGAATCAAGGTTAGTTTTTTAAATTAGGAAAAATAACTGGAGCATACTGCATGTTAAAACATATATATAATTGCTTAAATGAGTATCATTGAAAAAGTTAATTGCTTAAATACTCACAAGGTCTTAATTGTTAGATATATATACAAACTATATATATAATCTTAATGGTCAATATTGAATTAGAAAATCAGTACACAAAGAAAAGAGATAATTGCGTGAAAATACACAAACTTTGCCAAAAATCCATATTTGATGCGAAGTTAGGATTTTACATTTTAATACATCAATTTTCGTTGTTGTCCAAATTTGACACGACTTAATTTCTTAAAAATTCAAAAAATAACCCATTTTTGTAAATAATTATACAAAGACCCACTTATGTTATTATTTGGGACATTTAAACCAAAACAAGATATTTCCTTATGATATTTTCTTTTAATCTTTGATTCGCGCCTTAAATGGTTTAAAAGAAAACATCATAAGGAAATATCTTGTTTTGGTTTAAATGTCCCAAATAATAACATAAGTGGGTCTTTGTATAATTATTTACAAAAAGGGGTTGTTTTTTGAATTTTTAAGAATTAAGTCGTGTCAAATTTGGACAACAACAAAAGTTGGTGTATTAAAATGTAAAATCCTAACTTCGCGTCAAATATGGATTTTTGGCAAAGTTTGTGTATTTAGGTGCAATTTTCCCCAAAGAAAAATATAATCTTTTTTTTATACTATAAAATTAGAAGTTTCTATAAAATTATTTTTTGTTCTAAATAAACATAAAGCATAAGTTGGTGTATTGGATAAGACTTTAACCTTTCTTTCAAAAGACTATGATTCAAATCCTCTATTACCCATATCAAGTCAAATTTTTTGAAAAATTCAACTCTGCATGCACTGCCATGGTTAACCGGTAGTTAATCGGTTAACTGGATTAAATACCGGTTCAGAAAGTTACATTCCAATTGGGGTTTGAAAAGCAGTTCGGTATGCGCATATAATAGGGTTCAGAAAATGGTGTAACTTAATGTATTTAGGGGCAATTACCCCATATGCGCATATAATAGGGTTCAGAAAATGGAGTAACTTAATGTATTTAGGGGCAATTACCCCATATTTTAAAAAATAAGTACAATATAGACAATACAGGTAAATAATTAAATCTTATTTTTATGTAAAATATAAATTAAATAAATAAATAAATTCTTATCAAATTAATGTGACTGGATAGATTTATTGAACTTCATGTTTCATACATTCTGACGTCATATTACATTTGGCAAAGAAAATTAATGAGCAGAGTACAGTGTGGGCACCTTTCCAAGTAAGCATTAAGCTTGGATAATGATAATCTTGAAGCTGTTTATACTAAATAATATTGGCTATAATCCTACTAAGTAAATAAATACATTAATGAATAAAATAGGAATGAATCTGGACGCTCCTTGCACTCTATAAATAGAGACACCATTCCACAAGCCTCTCACAAAACCCAACACCATCAGACTCCAATCTTCCCAAAAAAACAAAGATACTAATATTCAGAAATGGCAACCATGGTTAGCAAGAAAAGGTCGGGCTCATCCGACGACCATTGGGAGCCCTTCTCAGCCGCCAAGAAGCACCAGTCGGCGCACGCGGAGGACCCCGCGGCGGCGCTGGCGACCGCCCGGCACGAGTTCGGCGAGCACGGCGGCGTGAACATGTCAATCGAGGCGTCGGCCACGTTCACGGTGATGGAGCCGGAGACGATGCGGCGGATGTTCAGCGGCGAGCTGGGCCCCGAGCGCGACTTCTTCATCTACAGCCGCCACTTCAACCCCACCGTGCTCAACCTGGGGCGCCTCATGGCCGCCCTGGAGGGCACGGAGGCTGCCTACTGCACGGCCTCCGGCATGTCGGCCGTCTCCTCCGTGCTACTCCAGCTGTGCAGCGCCGGCGGGCACGTGGTGGCCTCGCAGACCCTCTACGGTGGGACCCACACCCTGCTGGCCCACTTCCTGCCCCGCACCTGCAACATAACGACGACGTTTGTCGACATCCGCGACCACGGGGCGGTGCGGCAGGCCATGCTCCAGGGCAGGACTAATGTGCTCTACTTCGAGACCATGTCTAATCCTACGCTCACCGTCGCTAACGTGCCCGACCTCTGCAGGATGGCGCACGATAAGGGCGTCACCGTCGTCGTCGACAACACCTTCTCGCCCATGGTCGTCTCCCCGGCCAGGCTCGGGGCCGACGTCGTTTTGCATAGTATGTCCAAGTTCATTAGCGGTGGCGCTGATTTAATTGCGGGTAACTTTTTTCTCCTTTTCCCTTTAATCTGCCTATTTCCATAGCATACTCCATTTATTGCGTATATTGTTTCGTTTTCTCTTCCTTTCTATTGGTTAATACACAAAAGTCACGCAATTAATTAATGTCTCAATATTTACATTTACATGCTTATTAATGACCACATATATATACCTGGATTTATGATTGGCATATATATCACGGGGACTCGATATTTTATTCAAGCACATCTAAAATATATACTAATTTCACCAAAAATACATAAAATTACAGTTATTTACAACCAATCTCAAATATTACTTTGAAATATTAGCTTCGATAAATAAAACTAAAAAATTAATTCTTTATTTATTTCAAAGTCCTTGACTATTTCTATGTAATTTTGCTTGATTATTATCTTATTAAAATAGTGAAATTCTGAGAAACTATATTGTTTATGATAAAAATACTCAATAATACATTTTATTAATGATTCAAGATAAACGCCCCTAAACATACTATTTTAATCCGAAATATTCTTATATCTTTGATGTGACGGATAACGTTTTATATGTTTTGAATGCGATAAAATATCATCCTTAATCAGAATTGAACTTAAAGATCCAAGAGAACGTATGATTCTTTATTTTTGTACTCCATTAACACTCGTGATTCTTGTATTTTTTTGGCTTGGTGGGTCTCATCTCTGCTTTGTTGATAAGTCAAGTTGCGATGTGTGGAATTGTTATTTGATTGTGGGAAAGGGCTTGTCTAAATGGATGGAATTGAATGGTACCGAATCATGGGCGCCATGTGACATGATTGCCTCGTTGGTTATTTGGCTCCATCAGATAATGATAAAAATAAAATAAACAAAACAAGAAATAAGAAAAAGAAAGGCACTGCACCACTTTTGTCCATGAATTTTGTGTGTGTGTTCCATTCCAATGAATCATTCCATATATGCATGTCTCATCATGATATAATCCATTTATTTGGAGACAAGTAGTAAACTTATTCGGATTGAAACAGGGGCAGTATGTGGCCCAGCCAGCTTGGTGAACTCAATGATGGACACCCATCAAGGGAGCTTGATGCTGCTGGGGCCCACGATGAACCCGAAAGTGGCGTTCGAGCTCGCGGGCCGGCTCCCTCACCTAGGGCTGAGGATGAAGGAGCACTGCAACCGTGCCCTCGTCTACGCCACGAGGATGCAGAGGCTCGGCCTCAAGGTCATCTACCCAGGCTTAGAGGACCACCCGGACCACGCTACGCTCAAGTCCATGGCGAGCAAGGACTACGGGTACGGGGGGCTCCTGTGCGTGGACATGGAGACGGAGGAGAAGGCCAACCGGTTAATGAACCTGCTTCAGAACTGCAGCCAGTTCGGGCTCATGGCCGTGAGCTTGGGATACTACGAGACACTCATGTCGTGCTCGGGCAGCAGCACGAGCAGCGAGCTGAGCCAGGATGAGAAGGAACTCGCCGGGATCTCCCCGGGGCTTGTTAGGATGTCCATCGGGTTCAATGGCACGTTGGAGCAGAAGTGGAGCCACTTTGAGAAGGCGCTGTCTAGAATGCAAGATCCGACTTTGTTCAATAAGGTATAGCTAAGGGGTGTGGGTTATATGTAACTAACGGGAATAACATGGCTTGGCCACAGCTACTCTTTGGACTTTGCTGATTATTGCCTTGGTGTGGTATATATGATTTGTGTACATCTCTGCTTTTGGTTATGGTTTATCTTTGCTTGTTGTTAGCAATCTTTGTGCTGTTTTTTTTTTTTTTTTTGATAAATTATACTCCCTCCGTCCCACCCAAGATGCAACATTTTCCTTTTTGGGTCGTCCCAATCAAGATGCTACATTCTTTATTTGGCAAAAACTAACACTAATTAAATATTTTCTTATTACATTCTCTCTCCTACTTTATCACTTTTTATTTTCTCTTTCTTACTTTATCACTAATTAAATATTTTCTTATTACATTCTCTCTTCTACTTTATCACTTTATTACTTTTTCTCTCCTATTTTATCACTCCTTAATATAACTCCTTAAATCTTGTGCCCAAAAGCAATGTTGCGTCTTAAGTGGGACCGAAGGAGTACAAATAAATAAAAAATTTAAAGTCCACACAACAGGAAACTTGAACTGTTGAACCCAAAATCTTTAACCTTAAACATTAACCATCTATCGCTAAAGCAACGCTCTGCACACGTCCTAACGTCTGTTTTCGTTTGCTTCCCAAAGCTCCACTAACCATCTCACCCATCTCTTTCTGATATAGAAAAAAATGAAAAGGGACTGAATCAAAGCACTTATAATGGGACAATTTCGATGTGAGTAGCAGAGGTGCCAAATGGTCAGCCCAATTGGCCGACTTCACGGGAGAGATAATTGGACCATGCCGAAAATTTTTGGCCCTATAAAAACAAGGGAAAATTGCACCTAAATACACAAACTTTGTCAAAAATCCATATTTGACGTGAAGTTAGGATTTTACATTTTAATACACCAACTTTCGTTGTTGTCCAAATTTGACACGACTTAATTCTTAAAAATTCAAAAAACAACACCTTTTTGTAAATAATTATACAAAAACCCATTTATGTTATAATTTGGGACATTTAAACCAAAACAAGATATTCATTTATGATGTTTTCTTTTAAACCATTTTAGACTCGGATCAAAGATTAAAAGAAAACATCATAAGGAAATATCTTGTTTTGGTTTAAATGTCCCAAATTATAACATAAGTGGGTCTTTGTATAATTATTTACAAAAATTGGTTGTTTTTTGAATTTTTAAGAATTAAGTCGTGTCAAATTTGGACAACAACGAAAGTTGGTGTATTAAAATGTAAAATTCTAACTTCGCGTCAAATATGGATTTTTGGCAAAGTTTGTGTATTTTCACGCAATTATCCCTAAAAACAAAGCATAGTTCGCTTAAATATCAGATCGTGCCATATCTGACAGCTTATACAAATATATGATCTAACATATTATGCCCAATTTAACTAAAATATAAGATAGCCAATTTAATTAAGTCTAACTTTGATGTGATTTTCTTACCCAAAACTAATTTTGTAAATTTAGGATAAAGTGTTGGTTTTAAATTTGATATACATATTTAATATTTTATAAGTAGTCAAATTAAATGACTTTAGAAAGGGAAAAAAAAAAGAACAAGAAAAAAATAGAAAAACAATAAGATTTGAGCAAAAAATAGACATTTTAGAGTGGAAAAGAAAACGAACTAATTAAATTTATCGTAGGAATCAGAGAAAAAATATCATCTAGTTGGGGAAAAAAAAAAGTAACTTTCGACTCACGTTTAACTAACATTAATTGCAAAAATTAACTCATAAGAAACTAGCATCAAAATTTTATATAAGAACAAAATTATCATTAAAATTGATTAAAGTCAATCTTCAAATTGATTGTTAAAATTGGATTCCTTTTTAATCTTTTTTTTTTTTCCTTTTTTTGTAATACATTGGATTCCTTCTTCTAGTATAGTATAGATGTTTCTAGTCTATGGCATAACTCCGAAATCAATTGGAAAACTTGCACACGTTTAATTAATGTTTCAAATTTACGGGATTAACATTTTCCGATATAATTGAGTATTAGTTTTGATATTACAATTTATAAGAAAAAAATTATTTTATAATATATTTATACATTTTGAAGATTTTTTATATTAAAAAAAAGTGTTAACATAATATGTCAAACTATATATTATAGTAAAAAACGTACGAAATTCACGGCTTCAATACTTTCAATTCTAAATTTTATTTCTTTTCTTTTTGTGTGAGTAAACATTAGCAAAATAACAAAACGCAAGATAAATCACTTTATATGTTTTTGAATTCACGCTCCAAATTTTAGAGATCCAACCAATAAAAGGGAGATTATAAAATAAAGCAAATCAAAAGAAAGAAATATAGAATATTTAATAAAAAATTCACTTAAATATTACAACTTACAAAAAATCGCCATGGCCATATATTTAGAAAGAGGCAAATTCTTGTCTAATTGGAGAAATTCCCATGAAAAAACAAAAAAGAAAAAATAATTCTTTTAGTTTTTTTTCATTCGTCTCAAATTTTTAGATTTTCACAGGCCAATATGCTCAATTTCTCCACCAATTATATTCAAATTTCACATTTCTTCTATCAGTGCTCTACTCATTTAAGCTTGTTTATCTCATTCCATCGATTAAATACCATCACCAAGACAACAGGAACCAACCGCCTTAGCTGCTTCGTTGCTCCCCTGCAATGAGAAGTTCCGAAATGAATAAAGATCAAATGAGCAGAAAATGTACAAGCAACGATAATGACAACTTAACACACACATTATGTAGGCTATCATCTAAGAACTTCTAATGCTCGAGGAAAAAGAAAAAAAATATGGAAAACATACTTACGGATGGATCCAGAATCTTGGAGATGCGACTTAATCTTCAGACCTAATCTTGAAGAGATTGCTTTCCGTATGTGGATGGGGTGCTGGTTCGACCCCTTCGGCCTCTTCTTGATCGCTACCACCTTCTGCCCATATCAAGCCTCCACACTGAGTTCCTACCTCGTCTGTCTGCTGCGCTCCTCTGACCTTCCTCCTTCTCCTCTATGCCTGTGGGATCCCACGCGGTACTTGTGGGCAAATGATTGGTTTTCCCAACTTGCTGCTTTTCGGACTTTCGATCCTGAAACAACTCATCATGCTTTCCAAATCCCCTTGCATCAAAAACCATGCCTCTTTCATGGATTGCCGCAGCATCATGCCCCAAAAGCACTTCTTGCCCACAGAGCAGGCCTGCCTTGGAACTACGCCCTCCCAGACGACACGACACCAAACAAAACAAGGAAAAAAGACTCTATGTAGACCTAATTCAAACACAAAAATAGAGCACAAACTTGAGCTCATCACACACACACACTTTAAACACGATTGTCCTCAATTGTGCACACATGATTATGCCCAACATGATTATCATCATTTTAGCTCTAGGTCTCTTGTGAAAGTGTGTATATTTGGGGTGATTTCCATTTTGAATTGTCGAGTTGAGCTTGTTATTATGTTTTTAATGATTTAGGTACTCGGCACTTGAAAGGGAAGGAATTTTGGGTGAAAAGAGGAAAACTATAGAATTAAGGAGAAATTGGAGTGAGTCGCGGCTGACCAGTGAACCGCGGTTGACTAAGGAAGCTGTCAAGGGCAGAATGACGAGTGAGCCGCGGCTGACTGGAGCGGTTATTGACAAAAATTTGATTTCAAAAGGAGTCTTTATGACATTAGAAAACCACCTCTCTTTCATTCTAACTTCTATCTTTCACTTTGATGAAGCACAAACATTAGTAGAACCTTAGTTTTTTATTTATTTCGATTTCTCTACGCTTTTGGAACGGATTACACTTTTATTTAGCAATAATTTCTTTATTTTTCATCTTTGCTTTCATTGTATGGATTACTTTTGCTTTTTCTTTTATTTTTACAGCATGATGAACTAATTTCCATAATCTAGGGTTGGAGATTCAATTGGGTTTAATTAATTTGCTTGTAATGTATTGATGCACTTTATCCAATTCAGTTGTTTGATATTTGAATTAGCAATTGATCACTACTTGATTGTGTTTGCAACGTGTGAGATCGAGAGAAGAACTCGTTGCTTGACCGTGGTTGAATTGGTATTAGACTTAATCGGAAACGTGTAGTCTAATAATTGATGAATTCATGTGATTTAATTAGCGTAGACTCATGCTTGAATGTGAAAATTAACTATGGTTTGAGCACCTACGTTAGGAGAATTTTGTGAGTTTATGAATTGTGCATGATCTTCACTTGTTTATTGATTTCCCAAGAAGATGATCCATCGCCCTAGAATCTTTAATCCTTGAATTTCCGTTTGTTTTATTATCATGAATTTATTTCTCGTTGTTTTTGATACGCTACTTGATCACTTAAAAATTAGTTAGAATGTTTAGGTGTTATTGTTTTTACGTGTTTAACACATAGATAATTAGCCCTGCTAAGTCTTTCTCATGGAATACGACTTGGGTCAACTTGTCACTCTACGATTGACCTCGTTCTCTTGCGAGCAATCTAGAGAGTATACTTTAGGTTGAACAAAATTTTGGCGCCATTGCCGGGGAAGGCTTTAGGCTTAGTATTTGTGTGTTATTTTATTTTTTGTGTTTTGTTTTTATTTTCTTTTCTTTCTTTCCTCAGGTGCATTTGATCCGTTTCTTTGTTTGGTGATTGATTTATATGCAGGGTCGATGAAGCCTTAGAAGGAAGATGACTCCTGAAATTGATTATATACACCAAACACGGGAATTGATAGCAAATCTGGAGGAAGAAGAAGATCGATCATTTAGTGACGATAGCCTTCAAGCAAGTACAAAAGTTTTGGAAGAGACTCTAAACTTAACAAATCAACCAGCAGGGATGGCTGTAGTAAATCAAATGAGCATGAGGGATTTTGCTCGTCTGGTGGTTGAGCCGAAAACCTCTAGTATAGTTCTTAGAGATGCAGCTAAGAATTATGTGCTCAAGCCTATGCATTTTAGCCAGCTACCTTCTTTTTATGGAATGCCTTCAGAAGATGCATTAAACTTCATCAGAGAGTTCTATTATGTGGTTACCGATTTTCCTCCACAAGGACTCAACACAGATCAATTGAAGATGAAGTATTTTTCGTACACTTTGAAGGACAAGGCTAAGGTGTGGTTCATGTCTCTTGAACCAAATTCTCTACAGAATTGGGATGTCGTCTATGAGAAATTCATGGCTAAGTACTACTCCAACTTGCGGACTCAAGATTTGGGAGCACAAATTGTCACATTTGCTCAAAATTCTGGTGTGATTTTTCATGAGGCATGGAATCGATTACGGAGTCTTCAGCAACAATGTCCACATCATCATCTACCACCTTCATTACTTAATCAGTTCTTCTATGATGGTTTGGCTCAAAACATTCAATACATGGTGGATAACGTTGCAGGAGGAGATATTGGCAACAGGAAAGCTGAAGATGTCAAGAACGTATTTGAGACGATGGCCTCGAATTCTCAACAAAGAGTGCTAGAGGATGAAGGAAGGCAGCCATCAATGAAGCTACGCCAGGCTATGATGTTACAAGGCAAGTTGTCGAGTTGACTAGGCAAGTGGAACTTTTGAGAGTGAAAGACTCTAAATCTCAACGAGTGATGTCAGTCGAGACTTGTGGGATTTGTGCAGAATCTTGACATGGAGCAAATTTATGCTCGAGAATGGGGGAGCCCATATTTGAGGATGAGACACAAGTTAATGCCTTGCAAGGTTTTCAACCTTATGCTAAACCAGACCCATTTGCTCCAACTTACAATTCGGGGTGGAGGTCACCCAAACTTTTCTTGGAGACAAAATCAAGGTCAAGGTCCGAGTCAGAATGCCCAGAATTTTCAGCAGCCGCAACTATCAATCCAGCCACAATATTAGCAACAGCAACCGGGATTCTATCGCCAGCCGTAGTATCCCAACCAACAAGCTCCATCTAAGAAGCCTTCATTGGAAGATTCATTGAGCACCTTTATCTAGTCAAGCACTCAAAGATTTGAGTCAGTTGAAGCTTCTATGAAAAGGATTGAGACTCAAGTTGGACAGCTTGTAGGAACTGTGGGAGAGCTGGTCAAGCAGAACACCAAGGACAAGTTGCCGAGCAATTCAGAAAAGGCTCATGCTATTTCTATTCTTAGAAGTAGCAAAGTGGTTGATAACAAGGTTGAATATCCACACGCTGATGAATCAAGTTCTCAAGAGGCAGAATTAAGAAAGTCGGGAGAAAAGAATGATGATGCGAAGAAAAAAGAAAAGAAGAAGGATAATGGGCTTCACAAAGCTGCTAATCATTACAAACCACTTATACCTTTTCCCAGTCGACTAAGAAATGCTAAGCAGGATCAGCAGTTTAATGATTTTTATAAGCTGCTATCGAAGGTGAATGTAAATCTGCCTCTACTTGATGGGATTCGAAATGTTCCGGTATATGTAAAGTTCTTCAAAGAAATAGCATCAAAGAAAAGAAAGTTCGTCGATGATTAGAAGATTGTGGTATCTGAAGTGGCAAGTGCAATATTGCAGCATCAACTTCCACCAAAGCAGCGAGATCTAGGAAGCTTTGTTATCAAAATTGCTTTGGGGAATGGGAAGGAGGCATCAGGTATGTTGGACTTGGGAGCAGGTATAAATTTAATCCCATTTTCTATATTTGACCAACTTGAATTAGGGGATCTTAAACCTACTCGTATGCGTTTGCAATTAGTTGATAGGTCTGTTCGTTATCCTAAAGGGATTGTCGAAGATATATTAGTTAAAGTTGGTGGTTTAATTGTTCCTGTTGATTTTGTTGTCTTGGATGTGGAGGATGTGAGAGAGAATGGAAAAGAGCACACTTTGTGGTTAGGTAGGCCGTTTATGGCAACAATCAACACGTTAATTGATGTCAAGAATGGAACTTTGAAAATGACTGTGTTGGGAGAAACAATGTCTTTTTCTATTCGAGATAATAGTGTCATACCTGCTACATCTCTTATGGAAAATTGCTCTTTCATTGATGCTATTGATGCTGCGGTCGAGATGGTATTTTTGCAGGAGAATAGCCTTAATAGTGTACTTGCAGATTCAGAGGCTGTGCAACTCTCAGAACTTTATGAGTTGAGGAATGAGGCGTATGACAATGCCAAGATTTACAAGGAAAAGGTGAAAAAGCTCCATGATCGAAACATTGTGAGAAAGGAGTTACGCCCGAAAATGAAGGTTCTTCTATTTAATTCTTGGATGCGATTATTCTCGGGCAAGCTACGATCTCATTGGAGTGGACCATTTGAGATTGAAGAAGTTTTTCCATATGGAGTGGTCAAATTATTCAATCCGTGGAAAAAAGAATCATTTCAAGTTAATAGTCATAGAGTGAAGCCGTACATTGAAGGAGTAATTCGCCCGAAGGGAGTCGAGTCCATTGTACTCGATGATGTGATCCATGATTGAGCATGAAGAGGTCGAGCTAACGACATCAACTAAAGCGCTACGTGGGAGGCAACCCACGATTTTATTGCTTTGTTTATTTCCTTAAGTTTTAGTTTAGTTTTTTAAGTTGTCTTGCTTCATAGTGATTTGATGGAGTTTATTATTTTTGTGGTTTCAGGAGGGGGTTTCTATGAATTTTATGGGCTTGGAAAGGAGATAAAGTTGATAGGATGGAATTGAGAAAAATTCGAAAGTGACATTAATGGAGCAACATTCAGTGCGAGCCTCAGCTCGCAGTCATCCTGGTTGGCAAATTTTCTTAATTTTGGGCAGACAGTAGAGTCACCGGGGGCACTAATCAATCGGGTTGACTCGTATAACAAAAATGGGGCGAGGAGGACAGAACGCAGTGTGCACCATGGGTGGCTACTCAGCCCGGCTGACTTTTTTTTTTCAAAAAAAAAAAATGAAAATGAATATCGTGAAAATTTGAAGTGGAGCCCTAATTCAAAATTCTGCAACTCTCTCTCTCTCACCTCAACCTACCAGCCTCACAACTTCATCTCCGGTCATCCTCACCGCCATTTTTCAACCGCCACCAGCCATTTTCACCGTCGGACTCCGCGCGCCGTCGACCTTGCGCGACTCAACAGCCGCACCACATCCATCTGCTGCCTCTGCGCGAATCCTCCGGACCCGCACGTTCCTCTAGTCGAGTTAGCACTACCACCCTCCAAATTCCAGACGCTGCCTGCTTTCATCTCCGTTCGTCGAGCCACAGCCGTGCCAACGTCATCGGCGTTCCTGCGCGACCCCATCTCCACAACTCCACCACCACATTGCCTCCGCCTGTTCCAGGCGGCCTCTGTGCAGTTCCCGCATCATCTCTCCATCGTCCACAGTGCGACCGCTTTCTTTTCGACGTCGAGCAGCACACTCACCACTCTCCAGACGTCACTAGCTTCGCTTTCCTTTTCTCTGTCATCGGTCAACTACAGCTTCGACCTCCAATTTTGCTCAGTCGTTCCACCTCTCTACAGCAGCAACCACCGACACTTTGCGTGGTTTTCAGTCACTCAGCCACAGCTGCTATTTGTCCATCATTAGCTCAGGAATGGGGAGAACGAAGAATATTGCTTCTTCAGCTGCACAGGAAATGGAAATAGAACCAAAAATCATTGACATCCGAGATAAATAGGATCCTCCATTGTCAATTGTCAGCAAGGACGAATAGACTTTTTCGGACGTACGGATGTCTATGATCATCGATTGGTGACTTTGGCGAATCATTAGGCTACTTGGACTCAGCGATATCCTCATCTACCACCGTCTTCGGGAGCGCAATGAGTCGCACCATTGCCGACTTGTCAATTTTCAGGGAAGTTTTGCCTTTTCCTTTGCATTATTTCATTGCACTTGAGCATTGAGGACATTGCTCTGTTTTAGTGTGGGGGATGTCGTTATTTCTTATGTGATTTGATGAGTTTGTGTGCGTTGTGATATCTGTTTTGTTTTGAATGTGTGTGTATTTGTGAATCCCTTCATTATTTTAGTTTTGCATAGTAGAGGCTTGATTTAAGTTAGTTTGTTTTTGGTCGAGTCTGCTAGATTTGAGTTGAATCCTTGGAATTCATTGTTGATTGTGACTTAGCTGAGATGAGGTCATTTTTATACTTGTTGCTGTGGGGCAAGTTTATGAGATATGATTGAGGTGATTTGTCCGGCTGAAATTTGAAGGAGTGTTATCATTGCAGTTGCTTAAATACTTGTCTCTAATTCATAAGTGTTCCATCTTGTACAAGTTGATGTGGTAGTTTTCCATTATTGATATTTTGTATTTGTTGGGATTTGTGGAGTTGTATAAAAAAAAGGGAAGAAAATGAAAAGAAAAGAAAAAAAAAAGTTTTAGAGTTTGGGTATAAGAGGGATGCACATCATTTAGTTTTTCACTATTGTTGAATAAATGTAAAGAGACTTGTTGATAAAGCGGCTGCATTAGGTAACTCACTTCTTATGGGGGGCTAGGTCTGATCTGATTGATTATCTCATAGACAAGTAACATGCTTCAGGTTAATTGTGATTTTCATTGATTTTGGGAAATGGTTGACAATGATTCTAAAGAGTTTATGATGTCTATGTTGAGTTGACTGGAAATGAAGTCTCTTAAGTCCAAACTCTACTACGTTGAACTATATTATTTCTTGAGAACAAGCAAATGCTTAATTAGTGTGGGGGGATTTGTTTTGTTGTATTATGAGTCATTTTTCAAGTCATTTTAGCTCTAGGTCTCTTGTGAAAGTGTGTATATATGGGGTGATTTCCATTTTGAATTGTCGAGTTGAGCTTATTATTTTGTTTTTAATGATTTAGGTACTCGACACTTGAAAATGAAGGAATTTTAGGTGAAAAGAGGAAAACTATAAGTGAAGAATCAAGATCTCGGTAACTTATAAGATCTTAATACTAATAAGATTTCAGATATATATATTGATTTGCTTATCACTTTGACTTACTATGGGTGAGAGTTATATAGTAACTTGAGTACTCTGTATCTTGGGTGATAGCGGTTAATATATGATATTTGATTATCTGTATTAGTACTCGTATCCGTATAGGATAATGACATCCCCTTAAGGAGATCAATAATATTTATTGCGCTAAACCCTGCAGGTTGATTAAATTCAGGCGCAATAATAAGGTTTGAGTGGTACTGCTTAAGGATTACAAAGAGATTAATTAATTAAGGCTGTCAGAGCTATAATTAATTAATGGATGTCGGATATTTTAAATACGAGGATTTAATAAGTCTAAATACAAGCCCCGACTCATCACCGACAATAAAGGGGTAAGTCAATATTGGTTCTCTAGTGGAATGAACTGATATTTATAAATTAATTATGGTCTGAGCTGACCATAGATAAATTAATTTATTTGAGGCCCATCTTTATTCCTTGTATCTGGTCCCTGGACTGGCCTAATGTCTCCTAGCCCAAGTAGGGCTAGAAATCGCCCCCTACCATATTGGCGCCCCCTCTCTCTGTTCTGTATTATATAATACAGCTGTCAACTCTCAGAAAAGACACACTGATAATTATTAGGGTTTTGAGAGCAGTAAGAAGGCGCATGAAACGTGTAGGGTGATTTCTAGCTTGGGACTTTCATAGCTCGTTGTCCATCCAACGTTGAAAGCTGAGCGGGATACAGTCGAGAAGATCAGAACTTGAGTCCTTTGACACGATCATCAACGACCTCTGCATCCGCTTCACAAGTAAGTATTTCCTAACACCTATGTGCAGCTGTTAAATTCATAGGAGCATGTTCAAGATTAATCGTTGTATGATAAATTAATAATAACCAAGAAACAATCATCGGGCAAAGCGGAACGTTAATTCAATTTAATATTCCTTCAATTGGTATCAGAGGCCAAGATTAATTTCTTGGCTCTATTATTAATTTATGTACGATTAATAATGTGCGTTGTTTTTATTGCTGTTGTTCTTCGTGGTCTGTTGATTCGTGGAATACGTCGTTTGACGTTGTAATCGTTTTTACCGCGAGAAAATTGTATTTGTTTTTTCCGTTGTAATCTGTAAAACTGAGGAACGAGACAAGAACGACGACGAATTAACAACGATGAACGGTGTAAGGAGGAGGCGTACGGGATCGGGCACATGGGGCTGCGGGCGTCGAGGGGCTGCGCGCGCGCGGGTGCTAGCACGCCGTGCGCAGCATGCCCAGGCAGGCGCCGCGCGGCCGCTGCTGCTCTCGGTTCTGGACGTGCGCTGGAGGCGAGGTGAGGCGGGCTGGGGCTGGGCGAGCGACGGGGAAGCAGCCGGCAGGGGCGGTGCGCGCCCGGGGCCGCGTCAGCGCGCGCTGCGCGCCCGGCGGGCGACGCGCTGCCGCTGCTGTTGCCGCCTGCTGGAGCTGCTGTCGCCGTGCGCTGGAGCTGCTGGAGGCGCTGGACTGCTGCTGCCGCCGGACGTTGCTGGTGGGCTGCCGACTGGGCGGCCGTTCGCGCTGGTGGTTGGCATGTCGGGCTGCTGCGGCGGCCGGCTGCTGCCGTGCGTGGGGGGCTGCTTTGGGAGGTGGCGGCGGCAGCTAGGGTTTCCAAACCCTAGCTGCGTATCTCAAACCCTAGGGGGCCCAAACCCTAATTCCAAAGACGGGCCTAATGTGTTCGGGCCAAGTTTAGTTTTTGGGTTTATTTTATTTTTTTTTTCTTTAAAAATAGAATAGATGTTGGGATTCCACGAATAGGTCACGAAGAATTTTAATTATTTATTTATGTTCTTTGTATGCCGTGGTGTTAATCCATTATGCTCTTTACCTGCTTTAGTTCGTCTCTGTTTGTTAATATATTTTTTTAACTGCGCTTAGACAAGCATGATAGTAGGTTTATTGTTTTCTTAAGCATGCTTTAGAATTCTGCGAGCATGTTTTACATGTTGCGTTCTAGAAAAGCATGATTAGGATTATGTGCTTGAGCATGTACAAACCTTTTGAATTAAAAAGACTAAGCAGTTTTAATAATTTTAAGCAATTGAAATTATTTCTAGACCTCCACATGCGGTCTCTAGACAAAGTGTTTAGCAATATGAGTAACGGTCCACCCCACGTAGCTTACTTCGTATTTGTTTCTCATAAGTTTGTCAGAAGAGGTTTCTATAAAAATATTTAAACCATTAAAGTAGTGGGAGTTATGCAGTAACTGTCCACCCCACGTGGCTTACTTGTGTAATTTTCACAAGTACTTTGGAGAATGGAATTAAATAAGATAACCAAGAAAATTAAATTGAAAGCGGCATGGTCCGAGTGAGTATGTCAATTTCGAGAATTTAATTTTCAAGGTTAAAATGTGGTCATTGCTTAGATATCATATCAAGTACAATGTACAACTCCCCAAGGAGTCCCTTCTTGATGATGATATGGTCTAGTTAAGGTGCCAACTATTAATTTCTTTTGTCAAAAGGTTAAGTTGACATGGAAATTAAATGACTAGGTGAATAGTCTGGTTGAGGAGTTCGTGTGTAACTGTCCACCCCACGTGGCTTGCACATGGAATTCTTTGAGCCGTTGGAGGTTTCATTAATATTGTTTTATCAAAAGGTTACAATATTATTGTTACGAATTTTTGTGCTTCATGTTCTTACATGTTTAAATTCTTTACTTTCAGATATGTCTATGTCTCCGATCATTAATATTTTAGCTAGCAATCCTCTCACCGGTCCTAACTATACCGAATGGAAACACCATATAATGTATATTCTTGACGTTGATGAGCACAGTTTTGTGCTTACCACTCCACGTCCCGCGCCCTTAACTGATCAGTCGACTGATGCGGAACGTGAGGCGCATAGGAGGTGGTATAAGTCGAATAATATGGCCAAGTGCTATATTATGATGACTATGTCGCAAACTTTGCAACTCCAGCATCAGGGCATGGACGATGCGGCGACGATCATGTTAAATCTCTCTGAGGTTTATGGGGAGTCCGAAAGATCTGCCCGCTTTAACATAATGAGAGAAATCTTAGCATGTAGTATGAGCGATGGCAGTTCTGTGCACGATCATGTCATGCATATGAGAAATTTGTTTGACAGGCTTGATCTACTAGGAGGGGGTGTCGAAGGCGAAGCCAAAGTCGATATCATCCTCAAAACTCTCCCCAAATCTTATGAGAACTTCCGTCTCAATGTCGTTATGAGCAAGGTCAACTATACTCTTAATGAGTTGTTGAATGCTCTAGTTACGGCAGAGGGAGTCATGGGCACGCGGAAAGGGAAAGAGATTCTTGTCGCTGCCAAGGGATCTACTTCTTCGTCGAAAGGCGGGAAGAAGAAGTGGAAAGGTCCAAAGGGCAAGAATGACAACGAGGCAAAGCCAAAGTGGACGGCCCTACCGGCGGCGTGAAGAAGCCGACGGGAAAGGGAAAGTGCTTCAAGTGCGGCAAAACTGGGCATTGGAAGAAAGATTGTCCGATGCTCAAGGCAAAGGGACAAGGTACGTCACAAGTTCTAGTAACTGAGACATGTTTAGCTTCGTTTTCTACTCATTCATGGGTAGTGGATACGGGGGCAACTGATCATGTTTGTTACACCTTGCAGGGCTTCAAGCCGACAAGGCAGCTGGAAAGTGATGAGATCACCATCTCCATGGGCAATGCGTCGAAGGTCGCAGCTGTTGCTATTGGAGATTTATCTTTATGTTTTGGTGATGACATTTTAGTTTTGAGAGATATTTTATATGTGCCGGAGTTTCGGCGGAACATAATTTCTATTTCAAAATTGTTTTTGGATGGATATTCTGTTACTTTTGATAGAGGCGTCTCTATCATGAAAAATAACATGACTATTTGTTCTGGAATTTTGAACAACTCTCTCTATACTATTACATGTCCAATTAAAAATTATGTCCATGTTGTATCTACATCACAAATCTGTCATAATCCGAATAAGAGGAAGTATTATTCTCATGAACAATATACGCATGCGTGGCACCTAAGGTTAGGCCACATCAATCTAAATAGGATCCAAAGGCTCGTTTCAAATGGAGTCTTGAAAGACTTTCAAGCTGTTTCATTTAGAACCTGCGAATCCTGTATAGAAGGAAAGATGACGGCAAGGCCTTTTAAGGCCAAGGGGAATAGGGCCTCGCATGTATTAGAATTGATTCACTCTGACTTGTGTGGACCGATGTCCACAAAGGCTCGTGGAGGGTATGAGTATTTCGTCACTTTCATTGACGATTACTCAAGATTTGGGTATATTTACCTACTTCAACGCAAGTCTGAATGCTTTGAGAAATTCAAAGAATTCAAGGCAGAAGTGGAGAAGAAAAGGGGTAAATCTATCAAGTCATTGCGGTCTGATCGCGGTGGCGAATACCTCGGAAACGAGTTCTTACAATACTTGTCAGAATGTGGGATTACATCCCAATTGACTGCACCGGGTACTCCCCAACAGAATGGTGTAGCAGAGAGAAGAAACAGAACTCTTATGGAAATGGTACGATCAATGATGAGTTATGCATCATTGCCTATTTCGTTTTGGGGATATGCTTTAGAAACAGCGGTTTATTTGCTAAATAGGGTACCGTCCAAATCGGTTCCTAAAACTCCTATCGAGTTATGGTCAGGGCGTCAGCCCAGCTTGAACCAAATAAAGGTATGGGGTTGTCCTGCATACGTGCTAGACAAGGAAGCGAAAAAATTGGAGCCTAGATGCGAGTTAATGCTGTTTATAGGATACCCTAAGGAAACGAAAGGTGCTTATTTTTATAATCCTAAGGATCAGAAAGTGGTTGTTAGCACCAACTCACGATTCTTGGAACATGATTATATAAATGAACACAAGTCAAGGTCCGAGATTGTCCTTCAAGAAATCGAAGGCAATGGACAGGCGATTCCATCACCCCAGCCAAGTGTGCAAGTGAATGCACCGCAGGATACTGCACAAACCATTGTCACAGCTGTACCACCACCTCTTCGTCGTAGTGGGAGGGTTGTAGTTCAACCCGATCGATTTATGTTCTTGGGAGAGTCTTCGGATCTTCTTATTGTTGATGAATAAAAGGACATCGACCCTGATAACTTTAGACAAGCAGTGAAAGATACAGATGCAGATTCTTGGTACAACGCCATGATTTCTGAAATAGAATCCATGACTGCTATGGATGTATACGAGAAAACTGAACTACCTGATGGCTTCGAAGCTATAGGTAATAGGTGGGTATACAAGAGAAAGCGAGATTCGGATGGCAAAGTCGTAGCTTTTAAAGCTAGACTGGTGGCGAAAGGATATACCCAGGAACATGGTATAGATTACGATGAAACTTTTTCGCTGGTTGCCATGCTTAAGTCTATCCGAATACTCCTTGCCATATCAGCCCACATGAACCTTGAGGTTTGGCAAATGGATGTCAAAACCGCTTTTCTAAACGATTTCCTTGAAGAAGGAAGGGACATCTATATGCAGCAACCCGAAGGGTTTGTGAAAAAGGGCGAAGAGCATCTTGTATGGAAGCTGAAGAAGTCCATTTATGGACTTAAGCAAGCTTCGAGGTCATGGAACAAACGTTTTGACGAGGTCATTAAATCCTATGGATTTACTCGTTGTGAAAACGAAAGTTGCGTGTACCGTTTAGATGCCAATGGCGACGTGGTTTTCCTTGCACTTTATGTAGATGATATCCTCCTCATTGGCAACAATGTTGAGCTATTATCGGACATAAAGAAGTGGTTATCCGAACAGTTTCAAATGAAGGACTTAGGAGATGCAGCGTACATCCTAGGAATCAAGGTTGTCCGTGATCGCCAGAAAAGGATGTTGAGCTTATCTCAAGCGTCCTACATTGATACTGTGATTGCTCGTTTTAGCATGCAAACTGTCAAGAAAGGCTTGCTACCTTTCAGACATGGCATTCCTCTGTCTAAGGACATGTGTCCTGAGACACCTAGTGAGGTTGAGGAAATGAGGAAGGTACCTTATGCTTCCGCCGTAGGTAGCCTCATGTATGCAATGCTTTGCACGAGACCTGATATTTGCTATGTCGTTGGCATGGTTGCAAGATATCAGTCGAACCCTGGACCAGGACACTGGACTGCGGTAAAGCATATTCTCAAGTACCTGAAGATGACTCGAGATTATAGGCTAGTTTACCAATTAGACAGTCTATTTCCTTTGGGTTACACCGATTCGGATTTCCAGGCTGACCGGGATGAGAAGAGATCTACCTCTGGCTATGTGTTTACCTTGGGAGGTGGAGCCGTATCATGGCGGAGTACAAAGCAGAAATGTATTGCAGACTCCACCATGGAAGCCGAATATGTAGCTGCTTCTGAAGCTGCTAAGGAGGCTGTATGGTTCCGGAACTACCTCTTGGATCTAGCAGTGGTCCCTAATTTGCCTAAGAGTATGATAATTTATTGTGATAACTCGGGTGTAGTGGCAAATTCTAAGGAACCCATGAGCCACAAGGCGACCAAACACATAGAGAGAAAGTACCACATCATACGAGAAATCGTAAGCAGAGGAGATGTGCTAGTTGAGAAGATTGATACATTGGAGAACTTAGCTGACCCTTTCACGAAGAGCTTGCCGCAAAAGGCCTACGAGAAGCATGCTCGAGGGATGGGATTGCGGTTGATGCCACCCACTTAGAGAAAAACTTTCAGTATAAGTGGGAGAAGAAGTGAAGTGTTTGTTGTAATAGCTAGTATTTAGACACATTGTATACTAAAAGTTTTGCTTTAGTATAAGTGGGAGATTGTTGGATTTGTATACTGAAAGCAAGAACGTTTTATGCCTGTATACAATGATTCCTGTGTTCACTATTTTATCTCCTATCTGATTGGGTTCATGATTGCATATGCATGTTCTTTATCTCTATATAAGTAGATTATATGGTGTGTTGTAGATCACAGAAGACCGTATAATTGGAATAACCTTAAGAGATATAATATAATCACAGCCGAAATAACTCTAGGACAAGTTATTGGTTTAGGTTGCGGTATAGATGGAAGTAGTTTGTCTTGACTACTTATCTATACTGGTACGTCATAACGTATTGATAGGACCACAGTGAGATGTATTCTTCTATCTGACTTAAGTGAAGAATCAAGATCTCGGTAACTTATAAGATCTTAATACTAATAAGATTTCATATATATATATATATATATTGATTTGCTTATCACTTTGACTTACTATGGGTGAGAGTTATATAGTAACTTGAGTACTCTGTATCTTGGGTGATAGTGGTTAATATATGATATTTGATTATCTGTATTAGTACTCGTATCCGTATAGGATAATGACATCCCCTTAAGGATCTCAATAATGTTTATTGCGCTAAACCCTGCAGGTTGATTAAATTCAGGCGCAATAATAAGGTTTGAGTGGTACTGCTTAAGGATTACAAAGAGATTAATTAATTAAGGCTGTCAGAGCTATAATTAATTAATGGATGTCGGATATTTTAAATACGAGGATTTAATAAGTCTAAATACAAGCCCCGACTCATCACCGGCAATAAAGGGGTAAGTCAATATTGGTTCTCTAGTGGAATGAACTGATATTTATAAATTAATTATGGTCTGGGCTGACCATAGATAAATTAATTTATTTGAGGCCCATCTTTATTCCTTGCATCTAGTCCCTGGACTGGCCCAATGTCTCCTAGCCCAACTAGGGCTAGAAATCGCCCCCTACCATATTGGCGCCCCCTCTCTCTGTTCTGTATTATATAATACAGCTGTCAACTCTCAGAAAAGACACACTGATAATTATTAGGGTTTTGAGAGCAGTAATGAGGCGCATAAAACGTGTAGGGTGATTTCTAGCTTGGGGCTTTCATAGCTTGTTGTCCATCCAACGGTGAAAGCTGAGCGGGATACAGTCGAGAAGATCAGAACTGGAGTCCTTTGACACGATCATCAACGGCCTCTGCATCCGCTTCACAAGTAAGTATTTCCTAACACCTATGTGCAGCTGTTAAATTCATATGAGCATGTTTAAGATTAATCGTTGTATGATAAATTAATAATAACCAAGAAACGATCATCGGACAAAGCGGAACGTTAATTCAATTTAATATTCCTTCAATTTCAACCATCGGCAGATTTGATCTAATCTGTATTTGTGCTGCACGTATGGCACTTATAGCACTATTAGTGCCATAAGTGCCAAAAAGACCATTTTAAACACTTCCCCTTAGGGTTTAGATATCCATTTGGGGTTTAGATGTTCCATTTAAGATTTAGATTATCCATGTAGGGTTCAGATGTTCCATTTAGGGTTTAGATTATCCATTTAGGGTTTAAATGATGTTGTTGTTTCTGTATTTGTGCTGCACGTATGGCACTATATGGCACTATTAGTGCCATAAGTGCCAAAATGACCATTTTACTTTGTTTTATTTTGAATTTTCGTTGGCACTTGTGGCACTAAATAGTGCCATAAGTGCCAAAAAAGACCATTTTACTTTGTTTTATTTTCAATTTTCGTTGGCACTTATGGCACTATAAGTGCCAACGAAAATTCAAAATAAAACAAAGTAAAATCTTGACACTTATGGCAATAATAGTGCCTAACCCGACCAGACACGCGACCCGCGTGTCTGATCCTACCCGATCCGCCTCATTAAGGGTAAAAACGTCTGAATTTGTAAAATATGGCCAAAATTTAAGTTTTTTTTCAAAAAGTGGCCATAAATTGATTTCCATGATTCATTTTGGCTATCTCAAAATTTTTCTCTTTTATATACTCCCTCCGTCCACCAATTAAAGCCCCATTTGAGGGTGGGCACGGAGACTAAGAAAACTGAAAAAGGTGTTGTGGGTGAAATATAAGGGTAGTTGTTTACTTTTACTAATCTTTAATTAAGAGACTTTTACTTTTTTGATTAACTTTATTATCTTTAACTATTCCATTTAATTTTTAATTTATTAATCTTTGACTATGTCATTTTAATTTAATGACACCAATTCTTTTTTTCTTTTTTTTTTTCCAACTGTCAGTTTTTTTTTTCTTTATTAATCCTTTGTTTCAAAAAGTAGCAGACTACCAGATTTTTTTTAAGGTTTGCATTAGATACACAAAGGAATTCGGAGGTCTGCATGAGAGAAAGCTGAAATTTGGAGGCAAAATAAAATTTCATTTAAGTAGCTGCTGCAAAAGTACAAGGGCCCCTCCAAAACCATTTGGAGGGAAAATCAAACTAATTCTCTATAAATACAGCCATTACTCCTACTTCATTCAATTCTCACCAACCAAAACCAAAAAACAGAAAATGGCCATAGAAAGGCCAAAACTAAAAGATGATGAAAGAAATAAAGTTGCTCAGTGGCTGTTAGAACATAGCAGTGCAGGGAAATTGCAGCATGGAGCCAAAAAGGAGGCGGCACTTCACTTCAAAGTGAACTTGAAGACCATTTGGAAGATTTGGAGCCAAGTCTCCCATCAAAGAGCATGTGGTGTACCTGTCGAGGTAAAATCAATTAGAAAAGGCTGTCTACACAAGGATAAGAAACACATTGATGTTGAAAAAGTGAAGAAACTTTCTGTTTTAGAAAGATCTTCTTTGAGATGCATGTCTACCCATCTAGGTGTGTCTAAGTCTTTGATTCACAAGTGGGTAAAAGAGAGAAAACTGAAACCACATACAAATGCAATAAAACCATTTCTTACCCCTCAAAACAGGTTGTGTCGACTTAGTTGGAGTCTGAAACAACTAAGTTCTCTAAGTGAAGATGGATTTATACAATTTCAAAGCATGTATAACACCATTCATATAGATGAAAAATGGTTTTACCTTACCAAAACTAAGGACAGATACTACCTCATGCCCGATGAAGTAGAACCCTATAGGACATGCAAATCAAAAAGGTATATTGAAAAAATCATGTTTATGTGCGCTGTTGCGAGGCCAATAATTGATGAAGATGGCACAATCATATTTGATGGAAAGTTAGGCATATTTCCTTTCACAACAACAGAACCAGCACAAAGGAATTCGAAAAATAGATCAAAAGGTACAATGGAAGTGAAGCCAATTGCAGCCGTCACTAAGCCAATCATCAGAGCCTGCCTTATTAAAGAGGTAAGCATGATCTATTTTTTTTTTTTAAATTGCTATCAGAATCTGTTCTTTATTCATCACTTAGCCCTTAATATGGCAGATGGTCCCAATGTTCAAAGCCAAGTGGCCAAAGATGTCAAGCAAACACATATATATCCAACAAGATAATGCCAAACCCCACATTAAAGCTAATGATCCAGACTTTCTAGCGGTTGCAAATAATGATGGATTTAAATTCCAAATAGTATGCCAGCCAGCTAATTCACCGGATACAAATGTGAATGATCTAGGGTTTTTCAGAGCTATACAGACCCTTAAAGATCAAAAACCAGCCAAAAATATGGAGGAATTACTAGAGAATGTGAAAGCTGCCTATGAGGAATACCCACCAGAGAAGCTCAACAGTGTTTTCCTCACTTTGCAAGGCTGCTATCATGAAATAATCAAGGCCAAGGGTGGGAATAACTACAAGATTCCCCATATGAACAAAGACAGACTCACAAGACAAGGGCTGTTACCACGTTGTATTCAAGTTGAAGAAGCACTTGTAAGGGACAGTCTAAAGTTCCTACAGATGGAGTCAAGTGAAGAAGGTGATATTTTAAACCTTGAAGATGTCATAGAAGGGCTGAATCAAGTGGAAATTGCAGACTAGAATCCTATAGCTCCAATGTTTACAGGGACAAACACCATGCAACTGTTTTTGAGGGTGTTTGAAATGTAAACCATTTTTTGTAAGCTTAACTGTTTTTAGCATGCTTAAGTACATTATCTTGTTATTGCTGCCCTCAGAATTATAAAAATCATCATAGGGCCATATTATACATATCCCAGATACACAATTGGAACCATAGATGCACAATCGGCACCAAAGATGCAAAATCATCACCAAAGATGCAGAGAAGGCACCAAAGATACACAATCGACATCAAAGATACACAATCGGCACCACAAATGCACAATCGGCACCACAAATGCACAATCGGCACCAAAGATGCACAATCGGCACCAAAGATGCAAACTCAGCACCAAAGATGCAGAGAATGCACCAAAGATACACAATCGACATCAAAGATACACAATCAGCACCACATATTCACAAAAGACATCACAGAAGCCAAGAATCAGAGAAGGCATCACCAGCCATCACCCACCAAAGAAATGAACAAAGAAATCAGATAAGGCATCACCAGCCATCACCCACCAAAGAAATGAACAAAGAAATCAAATAAGGCATCACCAGCCATCACCCACCAAAGAAATGAAAACGACTTCACCTGGTATGAGAGATAGAACACTAGGGAACCATATCCCTAGTTTTTTCAGGTAGGAGATTCGCTCGGTCTCTTGCTCGGCCTCTGACCTCTCTCGTCTCAGAGATGTTGGCGGTGAAGGGGCCTCCGGCATCACCCCGGTTGCTAACCACGTGTCGTAGCCGGCGTCGGGGAGAATGCATTCAGTGATGCCAACATATTTAGTGTACTTGTCGGCCTCGTACCACGCCAACTCTGAGATCTCCGATTCCGGCTGCATCGACGCCGACATGGATGGATCGAAGCCTGAGAACTCAGTTTCCGGCACGAACATTACCGTTTCAGAGCAATCGAAGCCCGCCTCTTGGGAATCCGGCAGCATCGACGCCGATTCAGAGGGATCGAAGCCTGGGAACTCAGTTTCCGGCACGAACATCACCGTTTCAGAGCAATCGAAGCCCGCCTCTTGGGAATCCGGCAGCGTCGACGCCGATTCAGAGGGATCGAAGCCTGGGAACTCAGTTTCCGGCACGAACATCACCGTTTCAGAGCAATCGAAGCCCGCCTCTTGGGAATCCGGCAGCATCGACGCCGATTCAGAGGGATCGAAGCCTGGGAACTCAGTTTCCAGCACAATCGTCTCTTGATTTATAAATCGAGACACATAATCGACAACAACACCCTCCATAGAAGAGGATAGAGGTATTTTTGATGAGGAATTCATGGAACACGACGAAGTGGAGGCGGCTGAGAGAAGATGGAAATTAGGGTTTGAGAATTCTCTAGAACATGATAAGGAAGAACACGAGGAAGTGGAGCGGCAGATGTCAAATGATTCTAGGGTTTGAAGAATTCTCTAGAACACTAATATGGGCTAGGATAAATGGAATGGCCCAAATGTTTAAAACATAAAGGACGAAAATTAGTTTTGATTAGGAGTTTAATTAGTTTTCTAATTAAATGAGTTAAAAAGTGAGATGGGATAATTAATGGCAAATGGTAGTAATTTTAAATAAAGAGAAGGGGTAAAAGGGTATAAAAAGCAAAATGGGGCTTTAATTGGTGGACAAATATTTTAGGGCAAATGGGGCTTTAATTGGTGGACGGAGGGAGTATATAAAGATTTCCTATAAAATAGAATTTGATCTTTACTCATTCCTTATTTCCACTATAAACAATGGATAATATTATCCATTCATTTTTGATGTGATAATATATTTCTCATTTGTAGTCAAAATGAAGAATGAGTAATTGTCAAATTTTATTTTGTAAGAAATAAGAGAAAAGAAAGAAAGAATTTAAAGGGTGAATTTTTTTTTTTCTGTGATAAATTTATAATCAAAGAGAACATACCCTAATAAAATAAAGTAAAAAATACTCCCCCCGTCCTCATAAAATGTATTCAATTTTTCATTTTCATCCGTCCACATAAAATGTATCCAATCTATTTTTGGTAAGTTTTCCACTCACAATAAAGTGAGACTCTTACTTCACTCACAACATATTCAACTATTTTATTAAAATCCGTGTCATTTACAAATAAGTATTTTTTATAAGGACGGAGGGAGTAATATTTTCTCATTTTTTTCTTATCCATCTTTTTCCATTGAAAATTTTACAATCAAAGTAAATGCGTGCGTTCGCTTTAGTTATAAATTTATCATGAGAAAATGAGGAATAATCAAAATTTGACCCTTTAAATCTTTCATTTATTTTTCCTCATTTTCTACTTGATCCGTACCCATTCCTCATTTTCACTATAAAATGGAATAATATTATCACACTATTTTTGGAGGAATAATAGTATTGCTCATTTATAATGAAAAGAAGAAATAAAAAAGGGTCAAATAAGAAATGAAGAAAAAAAAAATTTAAAAGATCAAATTTGATTTATTCCTTATTTTTCCATAATAAATTTACAATAATAAATTTACAACAAAGTGAGACACCAATTGTTACTCCTGTATACCGGTGGTTCGGCAATCGAAAGACGAAAAGAAAAACTAGCATGACAGAAAAATATTTGGAAGAAAGCCGTTGGCTAGCAAGGGCTGCTGCAACCGGCAGCGTCACACAATCCAGCGACGCCTCGCCGGAGAAACTCTCGCCCATCACCGCCGGCAAGGCCGTCAATCAAAAGCAGAATTTATAGCTGAAGCGATGATCTCGATCGATAGAACTCTAGGACTTCTGCACCAGCTGTACCTCGCTGTCATCTTTGTAATTCATTATCAATTATTCATTTTATGTGTTTATATGCCTGTTTCTGGAATGCTGCTTAGAGGAATTGAAGCATTATGCTTGGCATTATAATAAAGTTTGGTCATTTGAATGGATGTCACATGGATTCTGATTTTACAATTGCTGTTCAGTTTGCTGCGCTAGTGATTATATCTAAATTCCCCCTTTTATATATTGTACTAATGGAATAGTTTAGTAATAGAGCTAGTTAATATGACGAAACTGGTGGACAAGGGCAACGTTCAGGTGCCAATGGTGATCCTAAAGTAAGGTTGGAAAAAGGGCTATTATTGACTTATTTTTGAATGGCTGAATTGCCAAGAATCAGATTGCCAAAGGGAAGACAGATACCATCGAGGTTGGTCTTTGCTTTAAAAACAAATGTGAACTTTGATGATTGCCACCGAAGTTTTTAACACCATTACTTTTGACTACTGAGGTTGCACTAGTGCTTGTTTACTTAGAAACTTGGTACTTATTTTTGATATATGGGAACTATACTCTCATGGGTTAAGAATTAGTTCCGGAAAAGAAACACCAACTTTGGTGAAAGTTGATGACTGCAGGTGAATTACATATCCTGTTTTAGTCACCAGCTGATGCAAAAAGTTTTTAATCAGACTTTTCAATCTCCAATAATCGAAATGACTTTGGTCCATGTTTTTGTTTATGTATCTATTTGCACAACTGCCTCGCCCATGCTTATTTGTTGGTTGGTTAACTTTATGTCTATGACTTCTGAGCATACAATGGATTTCAGATTGTTGCCTTTTCAGTATATGTAAATCTGAGGTTTCATATTATTCTAGTCCCATTTTTAATTCTAAACTTTGCTCGTAGACTTGGATTGATGAAGTGTAGAACGGAATGTTGTCGTAATTTTCTAAAGTGACAATGATAGGAGTTGCCTTCTATTTCTTACTTTGTTCTGAAATAACACGGATAAAGTTGACATTTCCTTTATTTCTGTTTATCTGGAGAAATTTAGCGAAAATTGTTAATTGGAGGCAATCCTAAAATTTGAAAGGATCTTTATATGATGACATAGCTCCTATAATATTTCAGCACTTTACATTTGCATCTTAAACCTTCTTAGGGTACTAATATATGCTAAATTCATTGGAGAAGGTTTTTCCATCTTACCATCATAATATCTGAACTGATTAGTTTCATTTCTTTTATTTTGATCTTTTGTTTTTTAATCAAGTTTATAAATACACCTGGTTGAGGAAATGGATAAGGTATTTTCTGATGAGGATGAAGCTTATAGGATGATACGTTCTGTATCTGCAGCAATGAGTTATTTAGTTAATATTTCTTCTAATGTCTCCCCTGTGTTTGTTAAGTGGTTCAGTGTTCTATAAAATCTCTGTAAATTTTATTACTATATTAATTAATATATCGATTTTTATCATGATTGAGGTAAGGGCATGAATGCATAGCATTTCTGAATGTTGAAGATCTTGAAATATCTGCCTTGAAACATTTGAAAGAGTTAGGCAGAACTATGATGCATACTTAGAACAACTATTTCAATGATGTTTTAATAAGAATGCTATTGGCAGCTCAAAATTGAGATTTTGATATTCGAGATTGCCAAGTAAAATGCCAAAGCTTCTACTTTTTATGTGTCCTACTGCTACACATAAATATAAAAGTCTTCTATGTTGAGTGCTCCATCTGAATAGTAATTGTCTTATGATTATAAATACAATAATCTTTTGTCAAAAGTTGGTAAGCTTCAGGCTTGATCCAATCTGAATAGTATATAAGGTGGATAGAATTTACAATAATAGAGGACCAACTATGAAATTCATATTTTCAATTGATGAAAAAATTTAGAGTTCTAAGATGTTTGGATTCTTTCAAATTTTGATAAGCTTTCACGATCATTTAATGTGTTGTTTACTTTTGTAAAACATAGTAACCAAAACTTATAGCTAGAAGGGCCCTTTGCTGCTTCCTAGTACTCGCGCATGCACCTTCTGTTTTTCCCAAGCCTCGATGAAATTTATACAGTTTTAGTACTTCGGATAATCTAAAAGAATTTTAATGACGAATTGCAATCTGTTATATAAATCTTAGATGGTTAGTGTTTGAGATCTCACCACGCTATTATAAATATCCTATTAGGTAAAAGGTTTGATAAGTGTTTTAATTCAATACAGTATTGAATATTGTGTAGAAAAACTATGTGATGGAGTACATGGACAATACTTTGAGCAAATCAGAATCTTAATACCATCACTGAGGATTATAGAGCATAAAATACCCGTTGTGGAATATTATAGTTTATAGGTTTCCTTATATATCCTATATATGTGGGAGTCTTGTATTTTTAACTGAAAACATAATATACTAGTGTTCTTCTCTCCTGCATGTCTCAATACTTTACTACTCTGCAATACCTTAATAGGAGTTTTCACTTCACAGATAAATGACTATGCAGTATGTCTTACAATTTTATTTTCGGAGCTAGACGTGTTAACTTAAAGATATGCTCCCTTTTTTACCATATAGTGACATTTCCAACCACTAGCTAGACGGCCTCTATAGCTAGTATATGAAGTTCAATATCCATTTTTTCTTTTCCTCTGAGCAAAATGAAGTTATGTGCTAGCTGCATCACCAACCTCTATGATTTCTTCTCTGTAACAGATGGACAGCTGCAATAAACAGAAATTTTGATGTTTACAAGCCACTTCATCCCCCCCCCCCCCCAGTATTTGCCTGAACAGAATTTAAATCAAATATATATTCTTTGCACCGGTGGCTATAGGAAATGTTGTGGAAATACATGCATGGAACAACTATTTTACCAAGCGTATTGTTCAGTTTTCTTCTCTTTATCTCTTCCTACTAAAGTACAGATTTAAAAGTTTTTAGTAGAGAGTAAGACAAAGAACTGTTGGTCATGTTGGCAGCACATATGTGTTACCGGAACCTCTCTTTACCATATACAGCAAAAGGTTCTTCATATGTTGACCCATCCAGCGATCTATTTACGATAAAAACGTGTGCACTACAGAATCTCTGTCTGTGATATGTTTAATTAATGCACGCTAGTTGCTATTATATAGAGTACTAAGGGGAATTGTGAATTCTATGCCAAAGATATAACTATTTTCGATGGAGGACTTGCTTTTTCCATTTTTGAGGAATGACCTCTTATGAGTTATGAATGTATTGAGGTGGATGCTCTAGTTTGCTAGACCAGGCTCACCATCCCTGGTGGTTTACTTATATAGAAGAGGTCCTGAGAGATGGTTAATCCTATCGAAACTTTAAAAATATATTTATCATGACCCAAAGTAAAGGCGGATTATTCAGTATGTTATAGTAACTATATTGAGATGTGTGTTTATTGTAGTGAATGATGTAGATTTATGAAACAATTCACATGTTTTACTACATGCAATTAATTTGTTGCCTTTGTTTCACCAGATATTGCTCTGTATAATATCTAGCCTCATTTACGGCTGTTTTATATTTTCCACTGTTATATAACATCATGTTTTTCTACCTGCTAGCATATGTTTACTTTTTCTCTTTGGACTTGCTGCTTTATTGACTTAAGGAACAGAATGGCATGCCTTAAAAAGCAACATGAGGCTAATCCTGGATTCTGGCCTTATGATCACGAGCATCCATCTCAAGAAATTGAGATGGCTTTCACAGGGGGCTTGCTGCAAACATAAATCAAAACTGGAAGTATGCACTATCACTTTTATGTCCTAGTTCTAAATATTATGCTCTCTCTAAGCTATCACACACGTATTCTCATTCTCTATCTTAGAACTAGAAGTCCCACCACTGCGCAGTACCAGCCAGTATTATCAAGAAATGTACAAGATTCTAAGCTGCATCCGTTTTCAGGTGATGCTAAGGAACTTTCAGCAATCTGAGCCATATTCAGAACATCGGCCTCTTCCTCCAGGTAATCTTCTCTTCCGTTCAGTTCGCTGCACAATGGCATGCATAGCTCATCGCCGCTAATGTCTAGTAGCAATCTCGGGATTTCAGAAGCTGCTAGTTTGATTTGATTCTTGTCATTTTCCTCACAATCCTTGTTATCCGCCATCTTTCTGAGTTTCTGCACCTGTGAATTGCGAAAAGCTTAGTATATTTACTTGAACTAGCATAAACTCATATCATACCACAGCTACTTATTAACTTAGGGGGCGTTTACTTTATATGATAGATTAGACTGACAATATATATCATTGAGTATTTGAAGGATTAGACGATAAAACAAAAACTCGAAACTGATCAATCTATCTAAGCTATATCACCCCTGTAGTAAAATGAATGCATATCAAGGACGAGACCTGGACAAGCAATGTTTGATTCTCCTTCCTCAATGCCTCAAACTGTAGAGCTAAGTTATCGTAGTTGGACTTAAGCACGCTGTATTCCTGCTCAATTTGCTTGGACTTTGATCTAGCCCTCTTGTTCTGGAACCATATGGCGATCTGCCGTGGCTGCAGCCCAAGCTTGTTAGCTAGGTGCTGTTTGAGGTGTAGCTCCGGTCTAGCCTCTGTCTCGAACATCGTCTCCAGAGACTTGATTTGATCATCGCTAAATCTTTTTCTTCTAGAGTTTTTGGTGCCCTTCTTAATACTGGTAGACATGAGTAGCAGGTTTTCCACTCTTTTAGGACGTTGGGGAGGCTTTGTTTGTTGTCGCTCATTTATTTGGCTCGTTGAAGCTACTGTGGATGCATCTTTAACGTCAAATAAATTTAAACGTGTATGTCTTGATGTCTGGTGGGCCTCGAGGCAGTAGCACTTATTCTTTAAGATACCAGGTGTTGCCTCTCCATATTAATCTTTTTCTTATGGTCATACTACTGCTCTTGTCACACCCCATTTCAATTATTTTTCCTCTTAGAAAGAAAAGATCTAGAACAAGAAAATCATTTGCTGAAATTAGGAATCTTAATATGAGTTGTTAAGCTTTAAATTTAAGGATGTAAATTACTAAAATTTTTTCCGATTTTTCACACCACAAAAAAGATTTTGCTTAAAAATTACTATGCCCTTTTATTGATTTTTATTTTGCAACTTAGCCAAAAAATTGTACTTGAGTTGTGGGTGATGTTACAATAGGATAAAACTTGAATAAAATAAATAAAATTTTGACAAGATTTCCTCACTAGAAAAACCCTAAAATTATGAATCCTTAAACCTTAATTTGGGAGTGAACATTAGTTAAGAATTTTAAGGGTGATGATGAAATTATGATTTGTAGCATAAACCTTAGCAGATAGAGTAGGATATATGTTGGCATATGAAATGAGTGGGAATTTGCGGGGGTGAAAGCGACGGGGATTTAGTTTCAAGATAAGGGGTCGTCTTGGGATGGGAAAGAAAATAGGAGAGGAGTACATGTGAAGACGAAAAAATGAAAAAGAAAAGGAAAAAAAAAAAAGTAGATTTCACACTCTGCGGAATGTAGGTTGACACGTCGTATCGAGTCATTAGCGATAAGACAAAATTAACCCTTTGCTGTCGTCGCTAACCCAATGGGATTCTGCCAATGTGGCTCCCAGATTAAAATAAAATGTGGCTACTTACGTGCCCCTTTTCCTTTTCAGATTTCAAGCAACAGTTGACATTTGGCATTTGCTTTGTCCTTGTGTTTATTGGGTTGTGGAAGATAGTGATGTGGCAATAATACTCAAAAATACAGAACTAAATAAATTTCACTAGAGGTCGAGATATGTGATCATAAATGGTGGTGGTTTGCAGATTTTTATAGGCCATGTTTGTGTGATGCATCAAGTTTACTATTTAAGGGGCATGATGTATCAAGTTTGCTATTTAAGGGGCGTTTATTATTATGGTTATGGGTTAGGACCGAGCGAGAATCACATCTTTTTGTGAACATGAAGAATCATGAATAAATACATAAAATACATGAATAAAAGATATTAAAAAATATATGAACAAAGATGTTTATATTTTACTGTCTTTTGTTCATGTCTTTTATGTATTGAGAAAAATTTTGAAGTAGCCCAAATGGAACATAAAACTCAATTTCTAGACGGATTTTGAAAAAACTTAAATTTTGGCCATATTTTACGATTTCGGATGAAATTACCCTAAATGAGGCGGGCCGGGTTGGATCAGACACGCGGGTCGCGTGCCGGGTCGGGTTAGGCACTTATGGCACGATTAGTGCCATAAGTGCCAAGATTTTACTTTGTTTTATTTTGAATTTTCGTTAGCACTTTTGGCACTATTAGTGTCATAAGTGTCAACGGACATCCAAAATAAAACTAAGTAAAATGGTCTTGTTGACACTTATGGTACTATTAGTGACATAAGTGTCAAGGGAAAAAAAAAATCAATCAAGTAAAATGGTTCTTCTGGCACTTATGGCACTAATAGTGCCATAAGTGGTCATACGAGCAATACAAATACAGAAACAACATCATCATCTAAAGGTTAAATAGATAATCTAAACCCTAAATAGAATATCTAAACCCTAAATGAAATATCTAAACCCTAGGGGGAAGTGTTTAAAATGGTCCTTTTGGCACTTATGGCACTAATAGTGCCATAAGTGTCCGAACGTGCAGCACAAATACATAAACAACAACAACAACAACAATCATCACTGACACACCAAAACAACATCATCATCTAAAGACTAAATGGATAATCTAAACTCTAAATAGAACATCTAAACCCTAAAATGGATAATCTAAACTCTAAATGGAATATCTAAACCCTAGGGGGAAGTGTTTAAAATGGTCCTTTTAACCCTAAACAGCAACAACAATCATCACTAATACACCAAAAAATTAGAAAAAACCAGAAACTCGAAATTTCCCCAATCGAATCGATGTCGTCGAACAACGACATCCCATTGTCGCCGACGGCGGCAGCCGCCGTCGACACTATGCCTTTGCTTGGCGACCAGAGCCCCAGCAATCACTCCCGTTTCCTTCGGCCTCCGCGGCACCGCTCGCTTTCTCCGCCGCACCGCTCGCTTTCTCTGTCGCGCCAGCAGCCGCGGTCGCTCGATGCGAGAGCCCTTCGTCCGCATCCACGAAGCTGCGACGGAGCAAATCGAGGAGCGCCAGAGCGATTGAGCCAAATCGAGGAGCTGCAGTGCGATGGGAAAGGGGCAAATTAGGCATACCGCCTAATTAATGGCTAAATTTTGATGTTTTAAGATTTGAGACTAAATTTTAATTTTGTATACTTTGTTTATGATTCTTCGTTCTCACAAAAAAATACGATTCTCATCTGAAGGTTGATAATATATGTGATTAAATATTTTTATCATCATCACAAAAAAAAAATTCAATCGTAGTCCTTTCAACATGACGTGAATCGAGTAAGCTATCTCAAGATTTGTAAAGGATCTTTGGATATGCAACCTTTTAAAATTTCTTTTAGTAAATACTTTATACATCCTTAAAAATTATAACCTTACTACTATATTGGGACGTCCCTGAAAATTATGACTTTTTCCTTATTGCGAAATGATCTCACAAACTTTTCCTCTCACTATTTACAAAAAAATATAGGACTCAATCTCCACTCAAACATAACTACCATATTTTTTCTTAAAATCTGTGTCATTTTCACTGGGTCACAATTTTTAAGAATAGAGAGAGTAATAGATTACCTGGTTATAATATTCTTAAACTCTCTCCCTTATGTGATTTAGCATCGTGATTATTAGTATAATATGCAACAATCAATTTAGCTCCTTCAAAGTGTTTGGCAAAATAAGTTTCTTAAAGAGCTTATAAACTGTAAAATAAGCTGTACGAGTTTATATGCTCTCAAAAAAATAAGTTCATCTAGCTCAATTTATTTTCTCATTATCTTATAAGCAACACTCATTTTACAAAAATAATTCAATTATGATTTTTTATTTTCATAATATATCAATCTAATTTCATATCTTTTTGATTTTCTCTCTTTAACTAAAAATTGCTCTCTAGCTCATAAGCTCAATTATCCAAACACTTTGACAACTCATAAGCTTATAATATCTCAAAACATCTTATAAGCTTTTTAAAATAAGCTTAGCCAAACACCCTCTTAGAGAGTGTTCGACAGGGCTTATAAGCTATTGAAAACAACTTATAAGCAACTTGTGTTTAGCAAAATAAGCTCCCAGTTTATAAGCTCTAAAATAAGTTCACTAAAAAATAAGTTTCCCCACTCTAACTTGTTTTTTCATAATCTTATACTGTAACAATCATTTTACAAATATTTTTCAACTATTTTCATCATACTATAACATTTTAAGTTCATTTTTCTTTTATTTTGTGTCTTTAGTTAAAAAAATTGTCTCTCTAATTTATAATCTGAACTATCTATTCCCCTAAAAAAAAATTCTGAACTATCTATATACTTCGACAACTTATAAGCTGTTCCAAACACCTTAGGTAATATGAGAGAATAGCATTAAATAATATTTGTTTTTAACTTTTTGTTGCGGCTAGTAACAAGCAGGGCTAAATATTGCATTATTTTAATATTAAGATAAATTATTGATATGCTTATAACATAACGAAATGCCACTGTTGAAAATTATGAAATACAATGAATTTTGTCTAAGAAAAGGAAATTAGAACACGGAATAATAGTCTAGCCCCAAAAGTGAACCCGAAACCTCTCCCTTTTTCCATGACTTTGGGGACATTATGATTTATGAAGTGTAAGGCTAAAATTGGTGTTTTGGGACGATAAGCTGTAGAAGAAAGCAATAAATAGTTAGAGCGTGTGGTGACTGCATATATACGAGAAAGTCTAGCTAGATGTTCACACACTTGGAATTCCTAAGATAATAATATCAAGAGAAGTGATTGTTGGTGTGATGAGTAAGCCATATGTACGATGATTAATGATTATAGATTATTCTGAAAGAATTAATTCGTTTAAGTTTTAATCAAGTCTTTTCTATTTTGTAGTTATGAGGAAGGATTGTATGAAAACCATTTTTATTATGTTAACTACATATCAATCTAGTCTATATATTTTGATTATTGATTTTTAAATGTAATAATGCTTTTTACGCATCCAATAAATTTTGTTTTCTATGATAATATTATTTTTTGTATACAATGATGCTTCTTTTATAATAATATTTTCTATATATTATACTCCCTCTGGCCCATAAGAGAGTATCACTTGAGGGGTTGGCACGGGACATGTGTCTAATTTTAGTATTTTTAGATGTGAAGTAGGGAACTCGGTAGCCCGGATTTCACCTTGACACCTAGCTCCTGACAGGTCTACTTTTTTCTTAAGATGTACTCCCTCCGTCCATAAAATAGAGTCCTACTTATCCCATTTTTTTTGTCCATGAAAAAGAGTTCCATTTAACTTTTTGAACCATCACATCATACATTTTCTCTTACAAATTAACTATAAATTGTACTTTTATTTCACTTTTTAACTAAAAATGTACTTTTATTCTACTTTTTTGTACTAATAATATCCCTACAAATTATACATTTATCTCACTTACATGTACTTTAACAACTTTCTTAAAACCCGAGCCGAACTCTAAATAGGACTCTTTTTCATGGACGGAGGGAGTATTTGACTCTACTTATATATATATATATATATATATATATATATATATATGTGTGTGTGTGTGTGTGTGTGTGTGTGTGTGTGTGTGTGTGTGTGTGTGTGAACGTATGGGTGCTCTATGTGATAGTAAAGTGTACAATGTTAATTAATATCTGCTTTTTACAAATTGATAAAATTCAAACTTCAGAATGAGAGACAATGTAAACGGATTTCGGATTGAGAACAATGTAGAAGACTTTGTGATAGGAGAGTGAGGATGTGGAATGGACAGGGTCAGGGAAGAGGATGTGTTGGCTGTGGACAAGGTAGAGGGTACGTCTACAAGGATTACATACCACGTGTAGTTTCCAATCGCATTGCAGAAGAGAAAGTTAGAAAGGAAAAACCACCAACTTTTGACGGTGTGGGTGGACCTGAAGATCCCGAATAGTGGTGTCGCAGTCCGACGCGTAGCCAGTGATAGTGTAGACCGAGTATCGATATGACTAAATAAAAGATATGATAACATCATGTTTACTAATTTCTTAGCACACCGCAAGTGCACGGGTGCAACTGTGTACAGTAGCAAGCAAGGTCATATTCCACAGAGACTAATTAATATCAATTCATATCCTAGATCCTAATCCTCTATCTAGATAATTGAAATTAAGAGTTTTGTTTTTAAAACTAAATAAATAAATAACAGAAAACAAATAAATCAATCTGCGAAACAGAGAAACAGATATGAGAAGAATTTTCCAATGCAAACGTCTCAACAGATTCTCATAACTAACAAGTTCAATTCAATCATTAAGATGATTCCTAAGGCAATCTCAAAGTTAGTCTATACCCACTCTCACGGCATACAAACCGTTGATTACATGCAAGATTACCGTCTCCGGATCACACTTGTAACATGCAACTCCTAAAAGCTCCTAGCATTAACGCCCTCACAAATATCAATTTTCTTAAGAATTAAAATAAATGTGTTATATGTTCTTAGTTCAGGTAATAATTATCATCTCTCGATATCAAATTAAAACCTATGATTATGCTAAATTGGTGATCAAGCAATAAAGCAAACAATATAAACAAGAACATAAAAGGAATAACAATCTCGATTGATTAAATCAAATAGTCAGAAACTCAAATCATGTTTATTCCCTAAACCCTTGGAAAAGGGATTCTAGCCACACATAGACATATGAACTAGAATCAAAGTTTCAATAAAATAGGAAAACATTCAACAATAAAAACCGTAGTGAAATCAAGAATCTTTAGTTCTTGCTCTAGCTCAATTCTCCGTCTCTCTCAGCTCTCAGGAAAAGTAAAATATGATAAAATGTGATTTCAATATGTTTCTGGGAAGTATTTATAAGCCCTAGGTCTCAAAATATAGGTCAAAACCGTGTAGGATCGAAAAATAGCTGAAATAATAGAAAAATCGCGCAAAATCTGTGTTGTCACGCGGCCCGAGGCGCGGCCGTGCGCCCAGCCCGCATGCGGTGCCGAAATACCTGAGTAAAATATAATTTCTTTTGTTTTGACCTTGGACAAAACAAAGATGAACCAAGAATGAATCTATAAGAGCGCAGGGAAAAATTGATAGCATTATGGCTTCAGATTTGTCAACAAAAATATCAACATGCATTTGTATCTCCTATCATCAAGATATCACACTCATGACAATCTTCAAATTATGGTCTCAATGACTTGCAATCCTCACCAAAAGGATAAAGAATTTAAGAACTCTCAACTCTCAAGTATGTCAATCAAAATCATGGACGTGTATACACTCAGTTCAAGCAAAACAAGTATTCAACCATAAGCTTGTCAATTGTCTCACCTCTCCATCACTTAATGTGTGCTCCTATAACCAAGATCAAAAAGGTCTTTATTGAGGGTTGTAATGTAGGCTCTTTGGTAGGATATGATATATTTGGCTAAGTGACTAATGGATACTTCTCAATGTAGCACAATCACCAACCTTATAGCATTCTTACTCAATACAATCATCCACCTCTCATAAAATCAGATTTTTCAATTCAGAAACCATCGCAATTCATCAATTATTTCTCATGGCATTATGACTTTCGAAAGCATCCTATGTACCCATTTTTTCAATTCTTATCTCTCTTTTCTTTCTTTTCTTTTCTTTCCTTCTCTTTTTTTTTTCAACAACTTGTAAGGTACTAAGATTTTTCAATCAAGATCAAAGTTCATAATCCATAATCACATGTCTCCACAACGCCAACTACCCCACATCAATAATTGCCAAGTTTCCACCAACGGCTAAATCAAATAAAATAAAAAATAAGGCTCAAAGGGGGTGAACTAGGATCATATATAGTAAAAGGACAAGTATGAGATATATAGGCTAGCAAAGATGGCCTTCTATCATCTCAAAGTTATTAAGCACACTATGTGACCTCGAGGTAGAAACCAAGACAAGTTCTAGTGAGACACAAGCATGCTCGAACAATCACTCAAGAATAAGAAATTAGATTGTAAAAAGGGTGACAGTCAAGGCTCAAATCTCACAGCTTATTTCATTGATTGCAACATCAAAGAGACCATGCTTTTCATTCATCAATCATGCTCAATCACAACAATATCAACACAAACGCATGCAATTTGACAAGTTTTAAACAGAAATCATCATGAGCTAATTATTCAACCAATCTCTACACTACTCACATCATCATTAAGGTAACATCACAGAGAAACCACCACAGCAAGACTAAACGACTCAACTATGACACGAACAAGACTAACCAAAAGAAACAGTGCACCCACAAAAACACATCCACCCAAACTTATTCACCACCAAGGAGAATAAGTTTGAAAAGGAATTGTGGGGCACGAAAACAAACAAACTAACAAAAAGAAATGAATTAACCAAAATTGGGTTGCCTCCCAATAAGCACTATTTTTAACGTCGTTAGCTTGACAGAATAATAGAATCTTCAAGGAGGCTAGTACAAGCAATTCTGCACCCAGCTGCGCTCTGCTCTAATCTTGCCAGCCATGCCTTCTCCCTTAGAAATCTAATCACGTGGGTCCTGCCAAATAAAATGTTCATCATTAAATGTATTATGAACATCAACTCTCACCTTTCCCGGATCTTTTGCTTTCTTTGGCACTTCATCCTTGTGGATGGGGCATGGTTCATAGACATAGAACTTTTGGCTTACATCATGAACTCGCAACGTGAGCTCTCTTTTCTCCACATCAATCAAAGCTCTTCCCATTGCAAGGAACGGGCGCTCCAAAATCAGCGAAATTTTATTGTCATCCTCAATGTCTAAAACCACAAAATCGGCAGGGAAATAAAATCCCCCACCTTCACAAGCATGTTTTCTACCACTCCACGTGGATAAGTGACCGACCTGTCTGCCATCTGCAGCCTCATAGATATATACTTCAACTCTTCAATCGCCAACTTCGCTGGTAGCATCCTCTGTAAAATCGCGTTACATTCTTCATTTAGCTTCACGGTCTCAAACTCCCCCAACTTCTTCTTGCGCGAGACTATGTCCTTGAGGAATTTGGCATATTGCGGCATCTCCTGTAACATCTCCACCAATAGAATGTTGATGTTCACCTTTTTGAAGATCTCTAAAAACTTAGAGAGCCACTCTTTCATCCTCTCTTTCTAATGGCGCTGAGGGAATGGTATAGTCACAGTTGCTGTTGAAGCTTCTTTATTCTTCTCATCATTCTTTTTGCCAGAAACCTCAACAGTGACCTCCTCAGCTTTTTCCTCCACAACCGACGGTGCACTCTCATACTCGGGCGTCTTGGCCTCTTCTTGTGTAGTCCCACTCGGTAAATCGATGATCTTATAATGACGCTGGGGAAACGACATCCACCCGGGACGACGATGATGAGGTGGAACTCGTCGGCTTCCCTTATGGCTTTGTTTTGGCTCATTCCCCATCCCACGAAATACATGGCTGCTTTCAGATGTGGCTGCACTCTTCACCCCAATTACCACGCACTGCTCCTTTGTGTTCACCTTGGCATTGTTTGAGGAATTACCCGATTGCTGAAGCTTGCTGATGGCGGTGGTCATTTGACCCAATTGGGTCTCAAACATCTTCATCTCTGTTCCCAAGGCAGCAGTGGTAGCCTCAATCCTCTCCATCCTCTCATCTGCCTTGGAGATGAACTTCATCATTAGCTCCTCCATATTTAGCTTCTTCTCTTCATTAATGACTCCATTGGTAACAGAGAAGCCTGGTGGAGGTTGGATTGCATTGTTTGGGTTTTCATACGCCAAATTCGGATACGGGTGCCCTCCGTGGTGAAACTGTTGTACACTATTGTATCCGTCATTCCAATAGTTTCTGTCATTGAGATAATTGGCATCTTCTATCATCATCGGTTCTTCCACGGCTGGTGCACTCCTGGCAGTAGTCAAAGTGTTTATCTTGGAAGTCAGCTTCGCAATCTGAGTGGCAAATAAAGTCAAAGGGTCAGAGCTGAAAACGGCTGCAGCTTTCTTCAGTTGGATTCTTCCAGAAGGACATTGATAACATGTGGTAGCCATGCTCTCGATAATCTCCATTGCTTCAGAACTCCCATTTTTAAGTAGGGATCCACCTGCAGCCGTGTCCATGAACATTCTGGTGCACTCCCCGCAAACGTTATAGAACATAACTACTTGCGTGCCTTCATCAAATCCATGGTTTGGACACTTTCTGAGCTTCTCTTGATATCTCTCCCAAGTCTCCGCTAGTATCTCTCCTTCAAACTGTTGGAATTGGAGAATATCCATTTTTAACTTCAATATAAGCTCGGGAGAATGAAACTTTCGCAGGAAAAGATCCGCCAAAACCCCCCATACTGGATTGGCTCCTAGCTGTAGAGTTTGATACCATGACTTTGCCTTACCCTGGAGTGAGAATGGAAAAAGGCGGAGTCGTATAATGTCATCAGGGACTCCAATCATCTTAACAATGCTGCAGAGCTCCAGGAATTGCGCCAGGTGCGCATTAGGGTCCTCCACGACTTTGCCCCCATACTGGTTTTGTTGCACCATGGTGATCAAACCAGTCTTAAGCTTGAAATTATTCGCGTTGACTCTTGGAGGCTCGTGATATTGAGAACATAAAAAGGAATAACAATCTCGACTGATTGTATCAAACAGTCGGAAACTCAAATCATGTTTACTCCCTAAACCCTGAAAAAAGGGATTCTAGCCACACATAGACATATGAACTAGAATCAAAGTCTCAATAAAATAGGAAAACATTCAACAATAAAACCGTAGTGAAATCGAGAATCTTCAGTTCTTACTCTGGCTCAGTTCTCCATCTCTCTCAGCTCTCAAGAAAAGTAAAATATGATAAAAGGTGATTTCAATATGTTTCTGGGAAGTATTTATACGCCCTAGGTCTCAAAATATAGGTCAAAACCGTGTAGGATCGAAAAATAGCTGAAATAATAGAAAAATCGCACAAAATCTGTGCTGTCACGCGGCCCGATGCGCGGCCGCGCGCCCAGCTTGCATGCAGCGCCGAAATGTCTGACAGCTTTGCACAGAGATTTTGTTTTGACTCATTCTCCCTCGTCCGAACTCCGATTTACATTCTGTTTTCGCTCACGAACTCCACTCAAGACGAACTAAAACTTGTATTTCAGCCAATTCTTCCAAATTCTGCTTAATTATTTCTGAAAATTCATTCAAACACAAGGAAGTGACAAGTTCTTGACCACAAACCAATATAAGCTCAAATAAATCATCAAACACACAAAATCCTCATAATTAAACGTAAAAAATGACACACCAAGAGATAAAAGTGCATGTTTATCACATCTCATGGGAGTAAAGACATAAAAACTAGATTGAACATCAAGCGGAAGCTCACAATAAAACATGCTAAGGCAAGCAACAATAATAACATCTCAAAGATATAAATATCATCGGCTTCATAAGTTCAAAGATCACTAAATTATTAGCAACAAATTACCGCAACTAACACGGTGCAATTGTAGCACAAATTGGTAACCAAGTATCGTATCCACAGAGACTGTAAAACGAAATTACTCTATCTATTTCCTAAACAGACACTAACAGTATGCAGGTAAACGAAAGTAGAGATTGATTTACTTGAACTAAAACGCAAATAACAATAAATCAAAACACGTAGAAGAATCAAATATTAAAAGACAACTGATCCTAGGGTAGTAAATTCATTAACTAAATCTACGCAATAAATCTATTAATCCCATGTACCAGTTTTAATCCAGTTATGATGAGAGATCACTTAATTAATCAATTACTCTCGCTAGAGCAGCAACGATTGTAGATTAGTAAATTATCTATCTCCGTTAGGTCTCAAGAAAATCTACTAACTCCCAAAAGCTCCTAAGAATAGCTCCCTATGATCCACCTATCTCCGCTAGGTCTCAAGGTTAAAATCATATCATACATTCCTGAATCCGCTAAACAGTTATCTCCGCTAGGTCTCAAACCGAATAGCTAAACATGCAAACTATAGGCCAAATAATTCACACGAAATTAAGCACCAGGAATTATGAATCATAAACTGGAAGGCACAAAGGTATTAACAAATAAATCACATAAATTCAATCAACTATTTACAAACCCTAGAATCAGCTAAAGGAAACTAGCCAGACATAATAAAATCAAACATAAACATAATTAAATTGAACGCAATTGTAAAAACAAATTGTATAAAAACCGAATGAAAACTGAAGTAGCGACTTGAATCTCCAATCTTGATCCAAGCCTTGAAAACTAGAAAGCTAAAATATTCTAAACCTATAAAACTGAAATATGAATGCTAGGGTTTTCGGTCTATGGTAATAGGTCAAAAGAGGACCTATTTATAGATTTCAGATTTCCTTTGATCACCATGGAAGTTGCCATGCAAAGTAGAATTCTAAAGGTAATAGAATCGTGTAAAATAAGGCAACTCTCCAGCTGGATGCGCGCTTCTGGAAAATACTCCTACTCTTGCCGAATTCGCAGCTCTCGCCAGAGGAATGGGTCGCGCCAGAAGAATGGATGATTTCTCTGACCTCGCCAGAGAAATGAGTCGCCATCGGAATGGGGATCACCAAAGAAATGGTGATTTCTCTGGCTTTTCACTTCTCTGATGCTGGCGCTTCTCTGCAGAGGAATGGGTGAATCCTCTGCTCTGGTCTCTTGATTTCTCTGTACTGGAACTTCGATTCCTCTGCACTGTATTCGTGATTTCTCTGGCTTCTCGATTCCGCTGCACTGGCTTCTCTCCCCTCTGCTCTGACTATCGACTTCTCTGGCGATTGGTTTCTCTGCTCTGGTGAGTTGACTTCGCTGCAGTGGAGATTGATTTCTCTGACTCCAGAGGAATGGTGATTTCTCTGCTCTGGATACCAGAACACCTAGAAAACGCCAAATTCATCCAAAATTCTCCAAAATTGCATTCTTCCATCGCGAAAGCCTAAATCTCCTGCTAAGCATAGAATACACCATAAAACGCACCAATTTCCAGAAGATTATCTTAAAACACGCACATACAAACCCTTGAAAATAGAGTAATTTAAGCATAAATCACAAAAGTATCAAGATTCTCGACAATATTTACAAAGTGGAAATAGTTCAATATTTACAATGGTTCATAAAATGCAGAGTATCACAGTAAAACGTGAATAGACTATATGTATGAAGACATATAGCTAAGAGTATATTCCTTTATCAAATCCAAAATAAACTCCATCATTACGGTACTACCATAAGAAATAGAAATACGGCAAAAGGAAACATCATTCGAAACAAAGTCCCCACCAGCACCAGTCCAATCTCCCTCCTCGCTTATCCTGCACGTTTAGAAATACATGCAGGGCTGAGTACAGAATACTCAATGGACATATGCCGAAAAACAAATGAAAGCTTGCTCTTAGAACTATTAATTGAACTTGTCACAATTCGAGCAAAACACAGGGATTTTAGTATAAACGAACATGTGCATGAAAATTTTAATCATAAACATCATAATAAACGACTGCAGTAAAAATATTCATCATGTATGTACCACATCTACAACTCATCATCAAAGGTATTGAGAAGTAGGCCTCCCTCTCAGGTACCATGACCGGCCGACCCGATAGATGGCTCACAGTCACCTCTGTGCATAAAATTCCGCTTGTAGCAGGACCGAATTCGTCTCATCAGTAGAGGGTAACATACAAGCTCATCATCATCAAAAATTGGCAAGTCAATTAGTTTAAACATAACTTTAACTCTATCATTCATCATTGGTAGTTTTCATCAAACAGAAACTGAACAGTTAAATCATATCTTTCATTTCATTTCGTATAAGAGGCCTAAGACACGCAGGGGATCTCTATATACGTATAGTAAAATAATGCCCACATAACAAACTTAGCTTAGTCTTGTAGCACTCGGGTGAACTTACTTCCGTCCTCTGCTTGTATCTTCAGGTATCATCACATCAGAGTAGTTCATGATAAGAATAAAAGAAATCAGTCAGAAACTTCCTTACTAAGAACTCTATTCCTATCTTAGTACTATTCCAACACTACACTCCATCTAACTCGATCTCATATCGTAAACTTTTCCTAAGTAAATACTATTTCGATTCTTGACTTATCACCCAATATAGAACTAAACTATATCGACAACAAACATATAGATAAGCATACACACAAGAAATATAAATTCCATATTAGCTCACAACAAAATTAATCGAATTGATTTACATCATATCAAACATACTTAAAAACTTTTTATAAAAAACGGAAAACATTTTAGTTGGGGAAAAATTCCCAAAAATTTATTTTAGAAAGCCAAAGACATAATATGAAACATTCTTAAATCATTTATCCAAAAATAATTCACATCAACAAGTTATGCCATTTTATCTCATTCTTGACAAACTAAACTCTGGATTTCTTTGTTGAAAATTTCTCGAAAATTCACATTAGACTCACATAATATGTAACACCCCAATTTTCATAAACTTTACTATTTAAAAATTTAGAGAACAAAAGATAGTAAAATAATAATTTCTTGATTTATAAAGAAAATTTAAACTAATTTCAAAGTCAACTTGCCAAAACTAAGGTAGTATCATAAAATAAAATAAAATAAAACTTAACAAGTTCAACTAAAATGTTATGTAAAATTCTTATCCCTAGTCATTCTCCACTTCCATGGCCACTTCGACTCTGAAACTGCAAAACTGAAAAGATAAGGGGTGAGTATATTGAAAAATATACTCAGTGAGGAACATAACAAAATATTCATATACGTCACATATATAATCAAATCACGTTATCATACTTGCAAACATACGCCAAGAGACCGGAGCCCCTTGACAAACATAATCATAGTTTGAGTCGATGGCTTAAGTCCCATGACCAAACACATACATAGATCAATGGCTTAGGTCCCATGATCAACTTATCAACATAGATCAATGGCTTAGGTCCCATGATCGCACATAACATCATAGATCAATGGCATAGGTCCCATGATCACACATAACAACATAGTCATAAGATGCACGTAAACAAGTAATCAAACGCGATAATAAAAACATATATAACCATATGAATAAGCGTAAAATCCCTCACCTTAATATCGAGACTTATAAATTCAATCAAAACCGGAACGAGGATCCTAATTGCACCACACCTAATTAAATAGATAAAACATTTCAATATGAATCCTAACTTAAACTAAAAATCCTATAAGCAACTCTATAATATAATCGTATATATGCGTGTATATATATGAAAAGCAAAAGTTATGTCATAAGCAAAAGTGTTATGAATTTTCGTTCCCTACCTCCTTAGGGTTTTGTCCTCTCTAGAGTTTTGGTTTAGGTTTTGTCCTACTCGTTTGGCGGCGTGACGTCTCTACCTTGATCTTTGTTCACTGGTGTCTCCCCTCTGACTTCCTTTTGTCGTCCTCATATCTTTCTGTGACCTCGTCTTCTGTCTCCTTTTCTCTGCCCCTCCGAGCCTTTGCTTGTGCGGGTGTTTCTTGTTTTTGTGTATAGGTTCTCTTGGTGGCGGCTGTTCTGGTTTGGTGTTTTTGCTCTCTTTTCTTTTTTATTTTGATTTCAGGTTATGGAGCGAGGAGGTTCTTCGCGGGATTATGGGTATGGCTCGAATCCAGAGAGTCGTACTGAACGGGAATCCGAAGTTGTGGACATTGGCCCTTGTCATCCCAATAACCCTACTTCTGCTCAAGCCAACACTTGCATGGTTGGACGTCTGGTGAGCCAAAAACCCCCTAATGGCTATCATCTTATTGAGGTTATGACAAAGTCCTGGAAATCTCGCTGCTCTGTGACGGGGCGAGAGTGGAAGAAAAACTTGTTCCTCTTCAATTTTGAGAACGAGGATGATAGAGAATGGGTCATAAAGAGGCAGCCGTGGCATTTTGATGGCAACCTCCTCGCTATTGCGGCGCTTGATGGGGCGGTTCAACCCTCAAGTATAAAACTAACCCACTGTTCTTTCTGGGTAAGGGCGTATGACCTGCCCATGAGATGCATGACGGAAGACACTCTTCAGAATATAGGCCAGAAAATTGGAGTGATTGACGAACTGGATCTTGAAGCTAACTATCAAGGGTGTTTTGCTCGCTTCAAAATTAGTTTCGATGTTTCTCAACCCCTTCTGAGAGGTGTGACTATTATGTTCGAGGGACAGAAGCTCTGGATTCCACTAAAATATGAGAACCTTCCTATCTACTGCTACAAATGTGGTACTATTGGGCACCAGACCAGATCTTGCGAAAGGAGTGTTGACGATGATGAAGATGGAACTCAATATGATGACCTTAAGTACGAACCTGCTCTTAAGGCTTCACCCCTCAAACGAACTAGACACCCAACACCAAAAGACGCTGACTCATCCAAAAACACCTAACGGATGGACTCGAATTTATACGAGGTCGTCCTAGGGTGGTAAGGTGACTCAAGTCGTCTCACAAGGAAGACTTAGCAGGGCTCTAATCGTATTGCTCACAAGAAACTTAAAAGAAATCTAAACACTCTAATCGGGTAATTGGGTCTGACACTTTCTCTCCGATTAACTAATGCGTAATTAAAATAAAGCATATAAAGTTAACTAGGCAAAAGATAGGAAGCCAATAAGAACGCAAGAAGGTAAACAAAGCTAAGGTTCTAAACTAGCAATCTAGAAAGCAATCATCAATTCAACACCATAAACAACGATTATCTAGGCGAAATAACATATTAACATTTAATCAAATGAATGTTAAGCAAACACACACAATCAAAGAGAATTCCGCAAGTAACTCAGCGACGAACTAACTAGAACATGGCATTTGAACATTAACGAAATCAACTAGAGTTTCCAACTCCAACACTAAACCAAACGATCATAAACTTGTAAACATCAAAGATTAATAACTACCTAGGCAAGAAACTCAATCAAGCATAAGATTCTAATGCAAAGAAAATCTTAATCTCCATAAAAAGAAATATCTAAACCTTCAACAACAAAAAGGGAAAAACGTAAGCAATAGCAACGAACTACGAATCACGTAGATTATCTAAACTCAACGACAATAATCTCCAATCATCACATCCATCAAAAGTATAAAACAACGATTCAATTAACCAAAGGATTCATATAATCCAAAATTATCTAAACTCAACAATAATAATCTCCAATCATCACATTCATCAAAGCATAAAACACAAAACTTAATTAACCAAAAGATTCATATAACCAAGAGAATATAGAATCAACAACAATGATCTTCAATCATCATAATCATCAAAGACAAGAAACAAAAGATTCAATAACCAAAGGATTCATAAAACAAAGAGAATCAAAAGGAGTTCTTACAAAACGTAGCAATTCAAGGAAATCCAATCCGATGAAATGTTAATTGACATCCAAAGCAATCCAATGAATCCACAATCGAAAGTAATTGTTTTGAAACTCTAAAAACCCAAAGAAAATGGTGGAAATCGCCCCTAGAGGTTGCTGGAGACGAGAATGATAAAGTAAAACCCTAGAAAGGGGTTTTTAATCGAAAAAACGTACTGTCGGATCTGCACAGAGGCGGCCGCCGCCGTGTAACGGCGCCGCCGTGAGGGCCTTTCGCAGAATGGGCACGGCGGCCGCCGTCCCACGGCGCCCGCCGTCTACTGCAATGCGCAGCGGTTTTGTTTTGGCCTGTTCTCCCTCGTTTCAAGTCGGATTTTGGATCCGTTTTCGCCTACGAACTCGTATCGAGACAAACTTCGATTCTTATTCAAACCAATCAACTAAATTCTGACTTTATTTTTGTCCACATATCAATCAATTTGAGCACAAAATCCTGAGACAACAAAATTAGCACAAAAGCTCAAATCATTCAACTCTTAAGTGAAAGAGACCAAAATAAAAGTCAATATAACACGTAAACACCCAGAGATTCATCACAAAATAGGGCTAAACAACCCCCCCACACTTGATCCTTTGCTTGTCCTCAAGCAAAGTCACGACACCAAAAGATAGTTCACAAGAAAACTTCCTCACCATTCACATCTCCAACCAATCTAAGTCTCTTAGCCTTTCACATTCCTCACGAGATGTTCATTGTTAAGACTTTAAGAAGCAACAACCACATGATACAATTCAATCCGATCAGACCCAATTCTCCGCTAGAGGTGAATTCCCTAATGTGATTGCCTTTATAATCAAATCCCATTTTCCTTGAAGATGATAAACAATCAAACCAAATCAAATTTTATACATCTTTCTTTTAAAGGTGATGTTATTCCATTCTAAATAGATGGGCCAACTTTCGTGAGATCAACACTTTTGGAGGTAATCCAAAATGTTCTCACATGGTTTTCCATGCTCATAACACTACTGTCAGAGGAGCAGAGACCCAAAGCTATAGAAAACTTCACAACAAACCAACATTCAAACTCAAGGGATAAGATCGTAGGCTATCACAATGAAAACACTCCCTCTAGCATCTACCGGACAAATCACGTCAAGAATAGCTCATAAGGGTGTTGCATCCAAAACATTAAACAACTTACATCAAGAGAGGAATATGCATAGCCTGAGAGACAAAGATAGCAACCAAGCCAACACAAAGCATGAAATTTACTTGTGAACAAATCATCAAAGTGTGCATTATTACTTGAAGTCAAACAACAATCAAGATAAAGGAGACCATTTGCCCCACACAAGAAAGCCCAAAAACACAACAAAAAGGCACCCATAGGATCACAACTACCAACAAACACCCCCCCCCACACTTAAACTCTGGCACTGTCCTCAGTGCAAACAAAAAGAGGGGTGAAGGAGGAAACTTCCCTAAATACCGATCCAGTGGTGAGTCTGTAGTGTCCCACGATGTTTGCCTCTCTCTCATCCAAAGAACAAGCAGTCTCCAACGCAACAACCTGCACCAAACAACAGATGCAACAAAACACAACACAAACAAAACGACAGAAAAATGAAACCAGAAAAAGCAAGAAAACATGGGTTGCCTCCCATGCAGCGCTAGTTTTTAAGTCGCCAGCCCGACTAAGAAGGTCCCTTAACCAAAATCCGATTGGAGCTCCAGCTGTCTTAGCGCCCTTGTAAACACATCTTTTTGAATTGCAGCTGCGGGTCCTCCAAATGAGCGTTCCATGCTCATATCATGAGATGCTCCTCTATCCACCCATCCAAGGAGATTGAGTGACACAACCTCATCGAGCTTCTCTTCCAGTGGCAAGGCAGACAGGAAGCCTTGCTCTATGTCATATTCCTCGTGCAGCTTATCCAGAGATTCCTGCTCAATGTCAGCCTCATCCTGCAGGTTAGCAAGGAATTCCTCCACGATCTCGTCCTCCTCCTGCAGCTGATTAAGGAATTCCTGCACAATATAGTTCTCATCCAAAGCATCAAATGCTTCAACATAAGAGCAGGTTTGAATTAAGCGAGTGGGGGTAGTAGGTTTTTGATCAAAAACAGAGAATGTTACCGCTCTACCCGCCCCTACCATACTTACAGTTCCCGTACCCACATCGATGCGAGTACGGGTGGTAGCCATAAAGGGTCGGCCAAGTAGCACGAGATGCCCATTCTCGCCTCTAATCCCTTTTCCCTCATCAAGTACAACAAAATCAGTGAAAACACTAATCCCCCTCACGACCACCTCAACATCCTCAACAAGGCCTCGTGGGCTGCTAATGGAGCCGTCAGCTAGCTCTATCTTAATGTTCGTGCATTTCAGCTCTTTATTTCCCAACCTCTCAAAAATATCAAGCGGCATCAAATTGACTGCCGCGCCCAAATCAAGCATTCCCAAAACCTTTTCAACCCCACCTAAGCTAATATCAAAAATAAAGCTACCTGGATCTCCTTGCTTGGGTGGTGGTTGGTCTAGTGCAACAGTGACGGGTGGCAGTGGCTCACTGGGGCATTGGGTAGCCTTGATTGCCTGCACAGTTTTGCTTCTCCATCTCCCCATGGTTATTGGGGCCTTGTCCTTGACTACCTCAACGGCATGAGCTTGATGCGGCTGTTTGTCCTGGTTCGGGAACTTTTCGGTCGGCTGTTCTTGCTGCAGCTGATTCAGGGCTCCTGTAAGTTGCCCAACTGTAGTCTCGAGACGCTTGATGGTAGCACTCTGAGACTCCATGTTCTGTTTGGTCATCTCCATGAAAGACTGCATGGTGTCCTCGAGAGACGGCTTCTGTGGTTGAGCTTGCTTCTGAAACTGTTGGGGAGCATTCTGGTATTGCTGCTGCTGCTGCTGCTGAAAATTCCCTTGTTGTATAGGAAACTGTTGATACTGCTGATACTGCGGGGGCTGCTGTTGCTGATAAGCTTGAGTGTAGTTCTGCTGCTGAGCTCTCCAACCCGAGTTGGAATTTTGTTGCCCTTGATTAAACACGGGCCTCTGTTCAAATTGAGGCCTCCCCGGATAGCTCTGAGCAGCATAGACCTCTGCTTCTCCTTCAGGTGTGCATTCCCCCATGCGATGGCACGCGTTTGTTCCATGACCAAAATCGCCACATATGCTACATCCTTCTGCTGGTGGCGCATGAACTGGTGGAGCCTTCACCTGGTTCATCGTGAGGTGTTGTACTTGCCTCATCAGGTCCGCTACTTGCTTCTGAAGCTCATTGTTGGGAGCTACTGCATTGGCTTCAACCCTCCTTCCTCTAACTGATTTCTGTTGAGAACTCGCGGCAAGTGTTTCGAAAATCCCTTTGAGCTCATCAGCTGTCTTCCGGGCAATGTTGCCCCCTGCTGTACTGTCCACCATAAACTGTGCCGTCTGGATCAATCCGTCATAGAAGAACTGCATCAACATGACGGGTGATAGCTGGTGCTGCGGGCACTGGCGGAGGAGCTCTTGGAATCTCTCCCAAGCCTCGTGGAAAGGCTCGTCAGCTCCTTGCATGAAGTCCATAATTTGGCTCCTAATCTCTTGAGTCTTGTGATTAGGGTAGTACTTGAGCATGAACTTCTCACACGCCTCTCCCCATGTAGTGATGGAGTTCGGCGGCAGGGACAGCAACCACGTTCTCGCCCGGTCCTTGAGTGCGTAGGGCAAGCACTTGAGTCTCAACTGATCCTCGGTGAGTTCCAGCAGTGGGAAGGTCTGCACTTGGGTGCAGAAATCACGGATGAACTGCAAGGCGTCCTCACTGGGCATCCCATAAAAGAGCGGCAACAGGTTTGAATCATTGGGCTTCAGATTATAATTTCGGACCGCCGTGGGAAGCACTATAGCTGACGTGCTAGTGGTCCCAATAACTGGTCTGGAAAAATCTCCCATGTACTGAACATTCTTCTCCGCCATTGCTTCTTGGTCAGGATTGGGCCAAGCTTCTTCTTCTTTTTCAGAATGCACTGAAAGTGTCTCCTCAAAAGCTTCCAGAATGGGATTGGAAGCAATTCTCTCTTCACAATTTTTCTCTCGAAACTGTGATTCCACAAAACTTCTCGAACTGGACTCGGACTCCTTCTCCAGGCTTGAAAGAACCTCCCGAGGTCGATGAATGTTGTCGTAGTAAGGTGCAAGCTTTCTCTTCAAGCTTCTACGTCCTTGCATACACAACACGAACAAACAAATCAAACGCACCGGAGGGAGAAAATAACCGAGTCAAAAGAAATAAACAAAAATAAACACGGAAAACAATGCAACACAATCAAATGCCTAAAGCCTTCCCCGGCAACGGCGCCAAAATTTGACTCATCCAAAAACACCTAACGGATGGACTCGAATTTATACGAGGTCGTCCTAGGGTGGTAAGGTGACTCAAGTCGTCTCACAAGGAAGACTTAGCAGGGCTCTAATCGTATTGCTCACAAGAAACTTAAAAGAAATCTAAACACTCTAATCGGGTAATTGGGTCTGACACTTTCTCTCCGATTAACTAATGCGTAATTAAAATAAAGCATATAAAGTTAACTAGGCAAAAGATAGGAAGCCAATAAGAACGCAAGAAGGTAAACAAAGCTAAGGTTCTAAACTAGCAATCTAGAAAGCAATCATCAATTCAACACCATAAACAACGATTATCTAGGCGAAATAACATATTAACATTTAATCAAATGAATGTTAAGCAAACACACACAATCAAAGAGAATTCCGCAAGTAACTCAGCGACGAACTAACTAGAACATGGCATTTGAACATTAACGAAATCAACTAGAGTTTCCAACTCCAACACTAAACCAAACGATCATAAACTTGTAAACATCAAAGATTAATAACTACCTAGGCAAGAAACTCAATCAAGCATAAGATTCTAATGCAAAGAAAATCTTAATCTCCATAAAAAGAAATATCTAAACCTTCAACAACAAAAAGGGAAAAACGTAAGCAATAGCAACGAACTACGAATCACGTAGATTATCTAAACTCAACGACAATAATCTCCAATCATCACATCCATCAAAAGTATAAAACAACGATTCAATTAACCAAAGGATTCATATAATCCAAAATTATCTAAACTCAACAATAATAATCTCCAATCATCACATTCATCAAAGCATAAAACACAAAACTTAATTAACCAAAAGATTCATATAACCAAGAGAATATAGAATCAACAACAATGATCTTCAATCATCATAATCATCAAAGACAAGAAACAAAAGATTCAATAACCAAAGGATTCATAAAACAAAGAGAATCAAAAGGAGTTCTTACAAAACGTAGCAATTCAAGGAAATCCAATCCGATGAAATGTTAATTGACATCCAAAGCAATCCAATGAATCCACAATCGAAAGTAATTGTTTTGAAACTCTAAAAACCCAAAGAAAATGGTGGAAATCGCCCCTAGAGGTTGCTGGAGACGAGAATGATAAAGTAAAACCCTAGAAAGGGGTTTTTAATCGAAAAAACGTACTGTCGGATCTGCACAGAGGCGGCCGCCGCCGTGTAACGGCGCCGCCGTGAGGGCCTTTCGCAGAATGGGCACGGCGGCCGCCGTCCCACGGCGCCCGCCGTCTACTGCAATGCGCAGCGGTTTTGTTTTGGCCTGTTCTCCCTCGTTTCAAGTCGGATTTTGGATCCGTTTTCGCCTACGAACTCGTATCGAGACAAACTTCGATTCTTATTCAAACCAATCAACTAAATTCTGACTTTATTTTTGTCCACATATCAATCAATTTGAGCACAAAATCCTGAGACAACAAAATTAGCACAAAAGCTCAAATCATTCAACTCTTAAGTGAAAGAGACCAAAATAAAAGTCAATATAACACGTAAACACCCAGAGATTCATCACAAAATAGGGCTAAACAGACGCTGCTGCTGCTACTCAACTCCCGAATGCCCGTCGAAAACCTGGCCCCGTTGGCTATTTCTCAAAGCCACGCCCACCACCCTTTCCTACAATCCGTCCCCTGAGAACTCTCCCCTCCTTACCACCACCTCCCCTCACAAAAAAACCCCTCTGACAAACCTCACTAAAGCTGCTACCAATCCCCATAAAATCTCATGCACTCACACATCTTCAGATTCCTACCATACTTTTCGACAGCCTGATGCAGATGCTATCAATCCCGAAAAAACTCATCTCACATCAAAAGTCCTTAGTTTACCTGAAGCCACAGACCGTTACACACCAACCAAAGATCTTATAGCCCGACTTAACATCCCTCACTCCACGAGTACCCTCCACTCCAACATACCGGGCCCAGCTTTACCAACAACCTCTACTCCCAAAAAATGATCCAGACATCAGAGGAACCCAACCACTACCACTACTGAAACTGACCCTCCCAAACCTGCGAGCCCTTTTCCTATGGATATTTCCAGAAAACGTCATTTGCGCGAGGAGGAAAATGACGTTTCTTTTGTCAATAAGGAAGATGTTGATCTTGTTCAGAAACGACTCAAGGGAACCCTTCTTACTGACTCTACCACCTTAGCTGCACTATCGGCGGAGATTGCTTTGGAGCAATCCCGCCGGGCACAATGTATTCGCTAGTTTGGAACTGTCGAGGGCTTGGGAACCCATCGACAGTTCGTCAGCTGGTTTGGTTAACCAAACAAAAGAAACCCAGCATTGTTTTCTTAATGGAAACAAAGCTTGTCCGTGATGAGTGGCAGTCGATCCTATCCAAGGCTGCTTTTGAAAATTTCTTTGTTGTTGATTGCTCGCGTGATGGAAGCGGGCGGAGTGGGGGGCTTTGTCTCCTCTGGACAGATGATATTATCCTGGATATCAAATCTCATTCTACCAACCATATTTTGGCTCAAGTGTCTGGCTCTAGCTTTCCTGAGCAGTGGGATTTTTGTGGGATTTATGGGTGGAGCCGCACGGAGGATCACAAGCTTACCTGGGATCTTATGATGCGTCTACTCCCGTTGTGCAACACGAGATGGATTTGCGGTGGGGACTTCAACGAAACTCTTTATCATTTTGAGAAGCGGGGTGGGCAGGCGAAGGCGGACTCTAGACTCCAAGCTTTCCGGGATGTCATTGATCACTGTGGGCTTATTGACTTGGGCTACGAGGGTGATCCGTATACTTGGTCAAATAACCAGCAGGGTGATGCTCATATCATGGAAAGGACTGATAGATTTTTTGGAAGCAGCTTGTGGATTGACGAGCATATGGGGTATAAGGTGTCTCATCTTCCAAGGAAATCCAGTGACCATTGCCCTCTTTTTCTCTGTGATGAGACGCTGGAGGTTGAAGATCCTTATCGGAGTCGCCCGTTTCGGTTCGAGGCGATGTGGTTAAAGGATGATCCTTGTAAACTTGTGTGTGAAGATTTATGGAACATGGGTGGAGGCTTCTCTACCGCTAATGACACCAAACAAAAGCTAGCTGATATGGGAAGAGAATTGAAGCTTTGGGAGAGGCATGAATTTGGGCATATTAGGAAGACTACAGCCTTGCTCCGTCAAAGGCTAGCGGAGTTGCAGAGACCCTATTGTGATGCAAATACTAAAGATGAACAGATGCAGGTTGATTAGGAGCTTGACGACTTGCTTAACAAGGAGGAGATTATGTGGAAGCAGCGGTCCCGTGCGGACTGGCTTGCGGAGGGGGACCGCAACACCGGGTTCTTCCATAAAGTTGCAGCGGGAAGGAAAAAACGCAATCACATTAAACATATCCAATGTCCCGATGGGCGAGTTACTAAGATCAATAAGGAGATTGAGAGGGTGTTTCAGGAGTACTTTCAGGAAATTTTTTTGGCTGGCCATACCCTTGATCCTGCGTCGATTCTTCAAGCTGTTGAACCTGTAGTCACTTCGGAAATGAACAGGGTGCTCACCTCCCCCTACACCGCCGCTGAGATTGTCTCTGCGCTTAAACAGATGCACCCTCTGAAAGCGCCTGGACCGGACGGTATGCCGGTTATTTTTTACTCCTCTTGTTGGAATTTTTTTAGTATTGATCTGTTACCTGTTTTACTTAGTATCCTGAATGGGGGGGCGAGTCCGGGTCCGCTAAATTCCACTTATATCTGCCTCATCCCAAAGAAAAAAAATTGTGTTTGTCCAGCTGACTACCGCCCTATTAGTTTGTGTAATGTGGTGTACAAAATAATTTCTAAGGTCATTACTAATAGACTCAAAATGGTTCTACCTGATATTATAAACGAACACCAATCTGCCTTTGTTCCAGGTCGTCATATCACCGATAATGCCCTCTTAACTTTTGAAATTTTCCACATGATGAAAATTAACAAGGCTAGTAAGAAAGGTGTTTTTGCTTTTAAATTTGATATGGCTAAGGCGTATGATCGCGTCGAGTGGGGTTTCTTAGAAGCTATGATGAGTCGTTTGGGGTTCCATGAATCTTTTGTTGCTTTGATTATGCGGTGTGTTACGACGGTCTCTTTTCAAGTGTTGGTGAATGGCTTTCCTGGCGATTCTTTTGCTCCTAGCCGGGGCTTACGGCAAGGAGACCCCCTTTCTCCTTATCTCTTCTTGTTGTTGCTGAAGCACTTTCAGGTCTCCTTCGAAGAGCAGAAACCCAGAACTTGTTGAACGGGGCTCGTCTTGGCCGCTCGAGCCCGAGAGTTAGCCACCTGTTGTTTGCTGATGATTGCATCATCTTTGGGAGGGCTTGTCACAAAGAGATTGAGAAGGTTAAGGAGATTCTTTCTGGTTATGAAGGTGTTTCTGGTCAAATGGTGAGTTTAGACAAGTCCTCAATCACTTTTAGCGGAGGAGTTGTTGAGGAGCTTCGGACAAGCCTTGCTGACCAACTTGGCGTTAGTAGAGGTACTTCTAATGGGAAATATCTTGGGATTCCTAGCACGGTGGGGCGCTCCAGAACTGAAATATTCCAGATGTTGGTGGATAGGACCCGTAAAAAAACCAAGGATTGGAAGATGAGATATCTTTCCGGAGCAGGCAAGGTTGTTCTCATCAAATCTGTATTGCATTCTATTCCTTCGTACCTCATGAGTTGTTTTTGCCTTCCGGATCAACTCTGTCAGCAACTTAACAGTTTGGCTGCTAGCTTCTTTTGGGGCCAAAAGAATGATGAACGCCGAATCCATTGGCGTAGCTGGAAACGGCTCTGCATACCAAAATCTCAAGGTGGCCTCGGATTTCGGGACATTAGCCTGTTTAATCAGGCCATGCTCGCTAAACAGGCATGGCGTTTGCAGCATGCTGATGGCTCTCTCTTGGCACGTTCCCTTAAAGCCAGGTATTACCCGAGGTCTGATTTCCTCCTTGCACCCAATGCCCATAATCCCTCTTTTGCGTGGAGAAGCTTGGTTGTAGGACGGAACTTGTT
>NC_080393.1:38981157-39067592 GCF_028751815.1 Salvia miltiorrhiza | reverse complement strand
AATGCAAAATGGGAAATCTAAATCCCAAAACAGAGAAAAGTCCAGAAAGAGAAAAAAGAAATAAAAAGAAAAGGAAAGAGAAAAAAAAAGAGAGGAAGAATAAAGGGAAGAATGTGCTTAGGCCCGTAAGAATAGGCAAGGATCAAAAGAATTTGGGAAGTCAGTGGCCCAGAATGAAGTTCAGTATGACCTTAGCCTCGTACCAAAATCCTCACCTTATGCCTTAAGCCACATTACAACCCATGAAAGACCTAATGAGATGCACCTAGGACTTTGACTAAAGGGGAAGATATTAGAAGATAGGAAAGCTTATGGTTAGAACCCAATCAAGATGTCCGGAGTGTAAACACGAGCCTAAACACTTGAGAGAAAGAGTGAAATGGGAGGAACATCCTTATGCCCACAACCCGATCTTGACTCAACTGATGGAAAATTTTGATTGTTTGATCCAGCTACTTGTTGTTTCTTTTGATCTTCATTTTGCTGTTGGACTAAGAGAGTTTAGCATGCTGTGTGTTTTCATTTTTTTTTATGTTTTGTGTGTCTTTTTCGTTCGTGTCTGTTTCCTGGCGAATTCATGCATGCACGCTTGAGGACAATCGTGTTTAAAGTGTGTGCGTGTGATGAGCCTAGGTTTGTGCTCTGTTTTTGTGTTTATTCTTAGTCTAGATCGAGTCTTTTTCCGTGTGTTTGTGTGGTTTGGTCGCCTGGGAGGGCATAGTTCAATGGCAGGAACCAGCTTGCGGGGAAGAAGCCAAAAAGCCAGAGAAATGGAGTATTAGAGGATTCGGAAAGGGCAGAGGAGTCTGCCATGCCAGAGGAGTCTGCCATGCCAGAGAAGTCTGCCAGGGCAGAGGAGTCCGCCAGGGCAGAGGAGTTTGGATGCCAGAGAGGAGACGATTCCTCTGGAAGTCAGCGGGGAAGCGATTCCTCTGGATGCCAGAGCGGAGACGATTCCTCCGGAAGCCAGCGGGGAAGTGATTCCTCTGGAAGCCAGCGGGGAAGCGATTCCTCTGGACGCCAGAACAGCCAAGTCAGCCAAGCAGAAGAATCCTCCGAGCACGCCAGGGGTCGAGAGTGCTGTCACCTCTCGTGAAAGAGGTATGAGCCAGAAGCAAAGGGATTGTGGAAGCAGGATTTTCCCTTATGTCCATAAGTACCGCACGAGAGCTGACAGGCGAGATAAAGAAGGAAGAGAAGACAGAGGTGCAACAGACGGGCGAGGAAGAAGTGCAAGTGGGAGTCCGAGAAAGGCGGAAGGCGGGTAGCTATCCAAAAGAGACCGATAAGGCCAAACCACAGCCTTATCCAAAAGGAAACATATCTTCATGAAGATTAGGTCTGAAAAAGGATACGCATTTCCATGCTTGCATGGATCCGGCCGCAAGTCATGGGCTGGGCCTTCAAAACCCTAATGACTCCTATAAATACCCGAAGAGCTTCACAAGCTAAGGGTGCTGAAATTCCGTCCTGTTGTGCATTTTTTGAGACTTAGAGCTAGCCCAGGCTGTGGGCAATTTCCTAATACTTTACCATTTTATGTTTTGCACGGCACTTTCGGCCGTAGGTACTTTCATTTTCATTTAAGTCATTTCAATTCCAGTTATGTTTTCTTTCATATCTTTTACTTGTGTTATTTACGTTATGGTTGGCTAAGTTTTATATTCTGATTTGGGGTAAGATGATCTAAGCATGAATGAATAAACTCGAGAGGTCTAATTTGGGCATAATAACTATATGAACATATTCCCGATACACTAGGTTTGATTCCAAAAAGACTTTAACAAGTTGGTTAATTAATTGATCACTAGTTAACTAGGGAGTTTTGGTCACAAGTAATACTTTGGGTATAAGGCGAGTTGCCATCGACCTCCAAAATAGTACAACTGGTGTTGGAGCCGTGACTGCTGTGAAATATCGGCGTAAGAGTCAAGTGGGTCTATCTAGTTCTTAAAGCATTCTGGGCAAAGCACAACTAGCGATAGGCCATCGCAGAGAGCGTGGATGTTGTCCGGGGTAGTTGATTTCCATTAGCTGACCCTTCTAAGGGATCATAAACTGAAAGGATAGATTGGGCAGGGTTTTGTTGTGTGCGTGACAAGTGACAATAGGGGCACAACAATTCTTTTGCCTATAACCACTGGTATGTGAATATAGTGATTAATCTTTGCACCAATGATCGAGTGTTAATTCATGTTTAGTGATTCGAACCCAAGTCAGAATTATTTTGTTATTTGATTTATCTACTTTGTTATTTCAGTTTAGATTGGATACCCGTTCTGCCCATAATCACGCTTTGGTCAGAACACTGCAGAAAACAAAACCTTTTTAGTGACACCCTTGCAGGAGAAGTTACTGCTCAATTCCCTGTGGATTCGACTCTGGACTTACCACTAGCTAGTCTAGTTGTGGGCACAGGATTATTTATTTGCACGAAGCTCAAACGACAGCTCCGTCAAATTGGCGCCGTTGCCGGGGAATTGAGAGCGCTAGTAATTTCTTTTGTAATTTTTTGTGTGAGTTTTCCCTTCACGTTTGTGTATGCGTCGTATCAGGAGTGTAGGTAACGAAGATCTTTTGTTCCACGAGGATATCGAAAGAATTGCTCGAGAGAACAACGCTGCTAAACGCAGGGCAGAACAAGAGGCACAAGCCAGAGAGAGACAGTTAGAAGCAGAGAGACAGAGAGTAGCGGAGAGAGAGATGGCGGAAAATACAGAAGGGCAGAATGATAACGCCAACAAAACTCTTCGAGACATGATGTTTCCAAGCAACCTGAACCTCCGGCCCTCAGCCATAGTACTGCCAGAGATCACTGGAAATTGGGAGCTGAAGCATACTCTTATCCAGATCCTACCCAAATACAGTGATATGCCCGGAGAAGACCCTCGAAGGCATTTACAAGATTTTGAGATGGCATGTGGAACGGTGCGCACAGCTAGCCAAGCACTTGGCGAATACATCCGACTCCTCACTTTTTCATTCTCTCTGTTAGAAGGAGCGAGGGAGTGGTTGTATGATTTACCCGAAGGAAGCATCCGAACATGGCAGGAGCTACAAAGCAAGTTTTTGGAGCGATACTTCCCAGCTGCCCGGATCCAGAATCTGAGGACTCGAATAAGCAATATAAAGATGGGATCAGCAAAAGTTCTATATGAGTACTGGGGAAGGTTCAAGCAGATGCTGGCCAAATGCCCACAACACCAAATACCGGATCACGATCTTATTAGGTATTTCGTGGGAGGACTCCGGAGGCAAGATAGGCAATGGTTACACGCTGCATGTGGAGGATCGATTTTAAACAAATCCGCAGCGGAGGCTTTCAAGCTCATAGCCGACATGGCAGAGGAATCGAGAGATGAGGAAGGAACTATAGTCAGGAACCCTCTGACGCCAGACACCTCTGCCCAAGACGAAAAGTTGGATAAGTTGTGCAACATGTTCGAGAAGTTTATGACGACCCAAGGAGTATCCAATCAGGGAAGTTCCAACATTCGGAAGCCTGTGAGGGCATGCCAACTCTGCATGGCAACTTCACATGCAACCGATGAATGTCCACAACTTTTCGAAGATGAAGAGCTTAATGCCATTGGACAACAGCCAGGAGGAAACAATGGAGGGCAGAACCAGAAACCTTTTGAGCCCTACAGACAGCAGTATAACAATCAAGGATGGAGGCAGCATGAGAACCTTAGGTACGGCAACAACCACTATTTGGGGCCAAACCAAGGGCAAACGAGTAACCCACCACAATACTCGCAACAACCTCAACAAGCAAGAGGATCTTCCTTATCAGAGCTAGTGCATCAAATGGCTCAGCAACAAGTGAAGTTCCAGAGTGAGACCGAAAAATTCGTAATGGAGACAAGAGGAGGAATGCAGAATGTGAACTCCCAACTATCACATCTTGCCCAAGCTGTTGCCAGACTTGAAAGCAAACAAGGAACACTCCCGTCCCAAGTGGAGGTGAAGAAGGTGAATGCCATAACGCTCAGAGGAGGAAAGGAACTACCCGAAGTGGTGACAGAGAAAAAACGAGAAGAATCAGAGGTCAGCGAGCAAGTCGGAATGGGATCAGCAGATGAGGAAGAATTTGCCAGAGAGAAAGAGGCAAAGCAGAAGGCGATTGGGAAAGGAAAAGAGAAATCAAGCCAGACCGAACCCATACTTCCTTTTCCAGGCAGAGCAGCCAAGGAACAAGAAAAAGAGGAATTAACCGAGCTGGTCAAAATCTTCAAGAAGGTGGAAGTCAATATGCCCCTGTTGGTCGCATTACGCTCTATGCCCAGATGTGCGAAATTTCTCAAAGAACTCTGTACTAGGAAAGTCAAATACACTGATGATGCGAAATTTCAAGTGGGAGAATCTGTATCCGCGGTCTTACAAAGAGATATGCCGATAAAGTGTGGAGATCCTGGGATGTTCTACATTCCTTGTGTGATAGGAACAATGAAAGTGGAAAAGGCGATGCTCGATTTAGGGGCATCCATCAACGTTATGCCCTTATCCATGTACCAGGATCTGGAGATAGGACCGCTGAAGCCCACCCGAGTGGTAATCCAACTGGAAGATCGATCAAGTGTTTACCCAGAGGGGATATTGGAAGATGTGCTGGTCAAAGTGGAGGAACTCATCTTTCCAGCGGATTTTTACATTCTCGACATGGGGAAGTCAAAAGCACGAGATCCAGTAATGCTTTTGGGAAGACCATTTCTAAAGACTGCCAGAACTCGCATAGATTGTGATACAGGGAAGCTAACATGTCAGTTTGAAGGGGAAACGGTGACCTTCGATATATACAATGCCATGAAGCATCCAGCTGATACAGAGATGGTGAGAAGTGTCAATATGATCGAGAAAGTTGTTGAGGAGGTTTTGCCTAGAGCAGCATTCAAGGAGCCATATGACATAATAATCTAGAATGCCATAACAGAGGAGGACTTGCAAGAGGAGCAATTGCAAGAGGCGGTGAAGGTACTTAATGCATGGAGCGAAGAGATCAATTACACGGAAGCTCTGAAAATCCCTACCTTGAAGGAGGAAGACAGACTGGTGCCATTAATCCAAAGGGCACCCAAGCTTGAGCTGAAGTCTCTGCCCAAACACCTCAAGTATATCTTCTTGGGCGAGGATGACACTTTACCCGTGATCATCAACTCAGAGTTGACACTTGAAGACGAGAACAGAGTCAAGATGACCTTGGGAAAGTACAAGGAAACATTTGGATGGACCCTAGCCGACATTAAGGGCATAAGCCCCACCGTATGCATGCACCACATATTACTAGAGGAAGATGCAATTCCAGTCAGAGATCCCCAGAGGAAACTGAATCCAGCCATGAAGGAAGTAGTGATGAAAGAAATACTCAAGCTATTGGATTTGGGCATAATATACCCAGTATCCGATAGCAGGTGGGTAAGCCCAGTGCACGTTGTGCCCAAGAAGTCGGGCATACAAGTGGTGGAGAATGAATTCCGAGAATTAATTGCTACAAGATTGCAGACCGGCTGAAGGGTGTGTATCGATTACCGCAAGCTCAACCAGAAGACAAGGAAGGATCACTTTCTTTTGCCCTTCATCGATGAGATGCTGGAAAGACTTGCGGGGAATCAGTATTTTTGCTTTCTAGATGGATACTCAGGCTACATGCAGATTTGGGTCGCGGAGGAGGTCCAAGGAAAAACGACATTCACTTGCCCTTTTGGGATGTTTGCCTACCGGAGGATGCCTTTTGGGCTTTGCAACGCCCCAGGCACATTCCAAAGATGCATGATGAGCATATTCTCGGATCTCCTTGAGAATTGCATCGAAGTCTTCATGGATGATTTCACGGTGTATGGGCAAACCTTCGACTCATGCTTAGCAAATCTGGAGAAGGTGCTGCAGAGGTGCGTGGACAAGAGCTTGGTGTTGAACTATGAGAAGTGCCACTTCATGGTCAGAGAAGGAATTGTGCTCGGACATGTAATATCAGGCAGAGGAATAGAGGTGGACAAAGCAAAAATTGAAATCATTGCCAAGCTACCATATCCAACGAACATTAAACAGCTACGAGGATTCCTTGGGCATGCTGGATTCTACAGAAGGTTCGTGAAGGACTTTGCAAAAATTGCCCAACCTATGACAAGGCTGCTACAAAATGAAGTGGAGTGGAATTTTGATGAGGATTGCAAGGAGGCGTTCCAGATCTTGAAGAACAATCTAATCTCCGCACCCATAATACAGCCCCCTGACTGGGGAATGCCTTTTGAGGTTATGTGCGACGCCAGTGGATATGCCATAGGGGCAGTGTGTCGCAGCCCGATTCCCGACACTAGTGATAGTGGGGTACGAGTATCGATACGACTATTTTTAAAAGAATAAAAGATAAGAAGAATAGGTCGAACATCAAGCGGAAGCTCGCATCAAAAGGTGTTAAAGAAATCATTATAAATGAACCCAAGGGTAAAATCGTCAATGTCGTTATAACTTTTTAATTATCAGGAATTTCACGAACAAAAACAAAACGGGTATCGCTCATTTTTCGTAAGGAATCATAATATGCAGAGTATCGCAGCAAAAGGTGAACCGATTATATGTATGAAGACATATAACCGTGAGTACATTGCTTAAATTCAAAAGAAAATCAAAGTATATTAATTATCAAGACTTTATCGTCAAAATGGAAATACGATAAAGTAAATACATCCTTTAACAATTCCCCGCCAGCACCAGACCAATCTCGCTCCTCGCTTAGCCTGCACATTTAGAAATACATGCAGGGCGTGAGTACATAATACTCAGTGGGCAAACGCCGAAAAACAAGAAAGGCGCTCTTAGAGCTATAAGTTTGAAGCTTGCCACATCTCAGCAATACACAGAAATAAGTTAGTATTAAATGAATCTGTGCATGCAGTTTTAATAATCAACATCATAAATAAACGATAGCGCTATCAAAGTACTCATCATGCATGTACCACATCTACAACTCATCATCATCAAAGGTACTGAGAAGTAGGCCTCCCTCTCAAGTACCGTGACCGGCCGATTCGCTCAACGGCTCACAGTCACCTCTGTGTACACTAGCCCTGGCAGGATAGCTATCAACTGCCCAGGACCCGAATTCGTCTCATCTCATCAGTAGAGGGTAACATACAAGCTCAACATCAAAAATTGGCAAGTCAAACAGTTCTCAAACATCATTTATCTCAAATTATTTGATAAGCTCATAACATCATTATATCATTTAAGAAAGTTCATACGATATACGTATACTCAAAATATTGCCCACCTGAAGACCTTACTCAAAAACTCCCGTCAAAGCGGAGTTACTTACTTCCCTGCTCTGCTCGTGTCTTCAGGGATCATCGTCATCATCGAAGGTTCATGTCATAAAAATAATCTCGATTAGAACTCAACGACAAAAACTCATGTCTTAACTCATGCTCTATCTTATATTCTATCTCTTAATCGACTCTACATAAACTTCTTCACTCATTTCAAATCCTTAAGTCCAAGGATAGGTTTCAAGAAAATCATGGTTCTAAGTCTCGATTTATCTCTCATATAAGACTCGTCTAATCTCATTAAAACACTTAGGCAACATAAACACATAAGGCACATAAGAAAATACAATCAAACATCAACAAATCATGTTCTGTTTTCCCACTGACTCAACTTCAAAATTCAACACGTTCTGACTCCGACATCTTCTGGACTCCAGACTCATACCAAAAGAAAGGTATTTGAGTCTAGTTTCATTCAAAAAAAAGTAGAGTCAGAAACTCCAAGTGGTTTGGGAGATATGGCGTTTTTACCACGGTCTACCATATTCGGCAGTTTTGAGCAATCGGAAAGTTTGATTTTTGAAAAATAGTAAACGTTGTCAAAACGGTCTGAAATTTTGTGGGTACTTAGATAGGACACTCAGGTCGCAACCATAAAAATTTGGGTTCCAGAATGCTAAGAAAAGCTACTCGAAACGATGACTCTATTGGCTACTCACCGAACAATTCGGCAGAACGTAGCAGTTTTAGTTTTACATTTTATAAAAATAGCAAACGATGTCCAAATGACTTGAAATTTTACCGGTGTGCTCAAGACTCTCAAATATACCTACCATAAAATTTTCAGGGCGTTTGGGTATCAAGAACCCCTCGAAAACAGTAGGTCAGTGGGTCGTAAAAAACGACTCCGAAACATACACACAAGCAAACATGCTCAACTCAACATTTATACTAAGCAAACACATCAAAACTCATTTTAAGCACTTAAAGCACTTAAAAACATTCAAATACATCAAAATACTCGTAATACTCAATCTCGACTCTTTTCTTACATCATCCACTCAAATCTCATAGAAAACACTTCAACGAACATATCTAACAATTTCCTTCTCAATTTCATGCTCGAAATTTCTCAAATACTCAAATATGATCATTTACATCATATAACTCATTATTCTCATATTTACTCTCTTTTTATCATAAAAACTATATTTATTACATTTTTATGAAAATCCATGTATCAACAAAAAATTCTTAGCAAAACATGGATAAAATTCTCATAATGATCATAGAGCAAATAAACCTCATTTTATAAAGCATCAAACTCACATCATATAAAAAATTCAAAACTCATACAAACTAAACTTAGTCAAAATTTTATTTAGCCTACAATAGACTTAATCAAAAATACAAAGACACTACTATCATGCTTAAAAACATATATCCCAAGCAAAAACACTTAAATAACACATAGACTAAAAAGTCCTAATTTTTACTAACTAACTCTTTGAAATTTTTACAAACACATACAAATCTTTAATCTACTCATAGATCTTTCATTTTTAACCAATTATTCTCACATCAAAACCATCAATTCACCAATAAGGGCATATATACACATATCCCTAATTTTAGCATACTAACCCACATCAAAAACTCCAATTGACATCATATACTTAAATTAATCCATCAATCATCATCATATACACCTCATAGACTCATTTACATCATCAATTCATCATTTAACTCATTAACTCAAAAGTTACCATTTTTGGGGTAAACTAACTTCCATCAAAGTTTCACATCTCATGACACATATTTCACAACATATATCAAACATCAATATACATCACATAACTCTCATTTTTCACCCCAAATCAAGAAAAGAAAAAGAAAAATTTTTGAAGGGATGGAGACCCCCTTTTTTTCGAAAATTTGGAAAAGAAAAGGGAGGGGTGATTTTCTTGCTCATCTTTCAAGAATACACTCACATAACATCTTTCAAACAAGATTTTAGGGAAGACATGGTTACTTACCCAAGTTCTTACCAAAATTTCTCACTTTCTCACTCTACTTTGGAGCTTCTTCTTCAAGGATTTTCTTGATCAAATGAGGATAGATAGTGTTTATGGAGAGTTTTAGAGTGATGTGAGGTGTTTAGTAGTATTATTGGAAGCTTCGAAGGTTTGCTCTAATGGAGGAAAATGGTGGAAGTGTGAGGTGAAGAAGATGATGAGTGTATGTATGTGTGTTGGGTGAAAATTATAGTGAGGGAGAGAGGGGTGATCGAAATTTTTAGTGGGGGAGAGAGAGATTTGGCTTTTGCAAGATTGAATTTGATCTTGCATATCTTATGAAATATTTGATAATTAATGCTCCTCTCTCTCTAATCTTTTCTCTCTCTCTCTCTAATCTCTCTCTAATCTCTACACTCTCATCTCTACTCTCTCATCCTCTATACTCTCAATCTCTACTCTCTCAATTCCATACTTAGCAAAATTGAGACATATAACATATGGTATGGGAAATTAAATAAAGTGTGAAGGGTGATTAAATAAAAATCACAAAACTATGGTAAAGTCACTCATTAATAAAATACCATAGTATAATTATTCATGTGACCAAAATAATGATTATAGCACTATTATTAGTGCACTCACTCAAATATAATATTCCTCTTCGTAGGAAAAATAATTTAAAAATATTATGCCCGGAAAAATTTTCATAAACCGGCATCATTCGATTTCTCGATAAAAATAACCCATACTTGCTTTGGAAACTCAATCAAAATTCCAAATGCTAAGGTCTCGAATAAAAATCATAATAACTCGGTCACAGTGACACACATCACGAAAATCACATAATCGATCAGTCACGTAATTTCACATAATGTCACATTAAAGCAGTCGACAACGCAAACAAACTAGACATCTCTCGGACCGACTCTATTTATCAAGGTTTCTCACTCTTTCTTCTTCGACTCTATTTCCAACTCAGTATTCCTATTTTCTTAATAGGACAGTCAGTCTCTGATAATTCAGTATCCGGTAATCTCTATTCCCGGTAGTTGGAAATAAAATAAAATCTCAGCTCAAATCAATCAGCATCTCTATCTCAACTCATTTCTCAAATCTCATCACTCTAATTCCATCATCGGTTTATTCACTCGTATCTCTATTTAAAAGACAAACTGTCTTATCTGCTCATAAAAAAAAGTCTCGTAATTTGACATCTCAGTACTCTCATTAGTGTTAAGACACTATCTCACAACATAGGAAAAGTACGGGGTGTTACATCCTACCCCCCTTAAAAAAAATTTCGTCCCGAAATTTGAGTTATTCACCTTCGGGTAAAAGCTCTGGGTACTTCTCTTTCATCTTCTCTTCAACTTCCCATGTTGATTCTTCTTGACTGTGATATCTCCATTGGATTTTTATCAAAGGAATCGATTCGTCCCTCAATTATTGGATCTTCCAGTCCTGCATAGCATCAGGTTTATCTCTTCGTAGCTCAAAACTGGTTCCAGGGACACTTCTTCTTGATAGATGACGTGTTTTGGATCAAACACGAACTTTCTCAATTGAGAAACATGGAAAACGTCATGGACGTTCGCGAAGCTCAGAGGCAACGCTAGTTTATAGGCTACATGGCCTATTTACTCTAATACATATCATAAGGTCCTATATATATCTCGGTTTGAGTTCTTCGATAACTCGAAAATGACATGCTCCCCGGGATAGGGAAAAACTCACACAAACATCGTTTCTAACGTCAAAAGAATCTATCAGTGATTACTCAATTGTTGAGTTTTCTTTTCTCGATTTTGCTAATCGATTGCCATAACTCATGGCTAAGTGGTCTCACTTCTATTGTGGAAGTCTTTAATAGGTATAATTGTATAAGGTTGCCAAAATGGCGCCTTCATGTGTTAACACGTCAAACATCTTTCTGCGGAAGATGCCCTCTCTCGCTTCTTATTCTCCTATCAAAGCGTCGTTTCAGTTTTGGCACATTTTTATACTTTTCGCGTGTGCGGTGTAAGGGGTATCATGAGCTTCTCTCGAAATTTCGTTTCTCAGCTCTTCTTTATCAGGCACACACAGTCGCTCTCTTAAAACTAAAATGGCATTATCTGTCGCCTCTTGATAATTCTCTATTTTCTCGATTCGAATCTTCATTCGCAATCTTTCCATCTTCTCATCCTCTCTCTGAGCTGTGACTATTCTCGATCGTAAGTCAGGTGTCATGCTCAGTGCAGAAATTATTATTTCTGTCGTTGGTGGTGGTATCTCTACCTCCTAATTCATCTTCTCGAATTCCTTGATTGGGTTCACTTCTCGTGTAAGGAGAAATCCTAACTCTCCCTGATTCTTTCTGCTCAATGCGTCGGTTACAACGTTAGCTTTTCCAGGGTGATAATTTATTCCACAATCGTAGTCCTTCATCAACTCTAGCCATCTTCTTCGTCGTATGTTCAGATCTTTTTGCTCAAAGAAATATTTGAGACTCTCATGATCGGTGTATATCTCACACCGTACTCCGTAGAGATGGTGTCTCCAGATCTTCAAAGCATGCACTACGGCTGCTAATTCTAAATCATGCGTTAGATAAATCACTTCATGCGGTCTCAGTTGTCGTGAAGCATACGCTATAACTTTTCACTCTTGTATCAGTGCACATCTTGGACCATTTTTCGATGCATCAGTATAAACTGCATACTCTTGATCCGCTTTTGGAATAGCTAACACTGGTGCAATAATAAGCCTTTTCTTCAGCTTTTGAAAACTCCGCTCGCCTTCGTCCGTCCAAACGAACTTGACTTCTTTCTTTAGCAGGTGCGTCAATGGCTTAGCGATTTTCGAAAAGCCGCTAATAAAACGTCGATAGTATCCTGCTAATCCCAGAAAACTGCGAATCTCGTGCGGTGTGGTTGGCGATCTCCGCTCCTGTACCGCTTGGACTTTCGCTGGGTCCATTTCGATTCCTCTCGCAGAAACAATATGGGCGAGAAAATTGACTTCTTCAGGCCAGAACTTTCATTTGCTAACCTCGCTTAAAGCTTTTCAGCTCGTAATCTTTCTAACACGATCATCATACGCTCTTTGCGTTCTCGTTTACTCTTCGAGTAAATCAGGATATCGTCTATAAAGACTATCACGAACTTGTCTCGGTATTCGCGAAAATGCGATTTATGAGATCCATGAATATTGCCGGAGCATTCGTCAAATCGAAAGGAATTACTATAAACTCCTAGTGTCCGTATCTTATACGAAATGCCGTCCTCGGAATATCTTCCGATCGTACCTTTAGCTGATGGTATCCCGTTCTCAAGTCAATTTTTGAAAAAGTGCTCGCTCCTTGTAGTCGATCGAACAGATCATCGATCCAGGGTAACGGATACTTATTCTTTAACGTCACTTTGTTCAACTCTCAACAGTCGATACACATCCTCAAGTTTCCATTCTTCTTTTAACAAAAAGAACTGGTGCTCCCCACGGGGAAACACTGGGTCGAATGAAACCCATATCTAGAAGTTCTTGTAGTTACAGCTTCAACTCTTGCAACTCAGCGGGGGCCATTCTGTACGGCGCTTTCGACGTAGGTACGGCGCTAGGCTCTAACTCGATCGTAAACTCAAGCTGTCGATCTGGGGTAATCCCGGTAAAGTTTCAGGAAAAACGTCTGTATACTCTCGCACATCTGGCACGTCGTCAACGTTTGCCTTGAATTCATCCCTCTGGTTCAAATATATAACGTACGCGGTTGTATCTTTTCTTTGCAAGAGATTTCTTGCTTGCAGCGCCGAGATAATCGGCATCTTCTTCCATTTTCTCTCAATACCAATGAAGGAAATTGGTTCTCGGCCAAATGGCTGAAAATATATTCGTCTCTCCGTGTATTGTATCTTCGCACGATTTTTTTCTAACCAGTCCATTCCAAAATTATATCCAAGTGCCACATAGGCATCAATCTCAAGTTTCTAGCCTCGAACTTAATCGATTCTAACTTAAATTCTAAGTTAGGTCACACGGATGAAACCGTAGTAATTCTGCCTATGGTGTGGCTACTCTTTAGAGGTTGTGGAGCAAGCTCTATGTTCAGTGTCGAACAAACATACTATGGGCACATCTTTCAACTCGCCTATATCTGACAAAATTCTTCTATTCTTGTCTGGTGCTTTCTACTCAAACGCGAACAGTCTCTGATGATGCGGTTGATTCGCCTGCGGGGCTGGTAGTTGCCTTCTTGATCGATGTGGTCGATAGGCTGGCTGTTGTCGCTGTGGTAGAGGTGGCGATAGGATTCCCTCCATTGCTTTGAGTTGCGGCCGAAACTGACTTGGTCGTCCTCCGCTTCCACTTTGCTGACGATTCGAACACTGTTTCGAGTAGTGCCCGACCCTTCCGCAGGTGTAACAGCTATTCTGTCTCATCTTGCGTTATCTCCGACGTAATTTATTGCTCTTCGACAAAGCGATAACCCTCGCGGTCTTTGAAAAACTGCTGCTGGGGCAGCTGGGCCAATTATAAGGCTGTTCATCTCAGTTCTGATGTCACGGTGGCGTATTTTGACTCCGCCACGGCTCCTTGGGGATCTTGACTTCGGTCGTCCCATTTTCTCTTTTCTTCTTGCCTGCATCCAGAAAAGGATGGATTACACGTCTGAGTGCTCTAACTCGTTTGGGTGCTGAAGCTCAAATCACGTTCTCTGGCTGCATTGCCAGTTCTATATTAAATGCTCTATTTAATGCTTCAGTACACATAACCGCATTCTGACTCGTTAAATCGTCTCGTACTTCCTGTCTCAAGCCTGATCGAACATCTTCTCGTTCAACTCTTCTCGACAAGTGGCATACCGAACCAAGTCGCGAAACTGACGTTCGTATTCAGCTACGGTTTTATTGCCTTATCTCATATCGTCAACTCTATTTCTTTCTTCGATCGGTTTTTCTTTCTCGGTAAAAGTCTAAGGGAACATATATCAACCTTAGAACTAATTCTCATAACTCACAAATCGTAAGACTCTTACTCGACATCATATTATTTTCTCGATTCTCATAACTCATCGTCAAAGACATATCTCATGTCTATCATCGCAACCTCAGCTCAAAACTCTACTCAAGCATAGAGACTCTCTGGTCATCGTCATATAGACATATAAGAAAATTTTCTCTTTCGAGAACTCTTACCAATTGCGGGGCAAACGAAAATAAAACATCCCCTATTATTACGACGATGCTACTTCTATACTAGTCATCATCCCAGTCTGCTATCGTCGAAAACGTTATCTGCTCTAATCTGTAATCTCGATCTCCTTGTATCTGCTGTTGCCTATTCTGGCTTAGCATCGCTTCTTCTCATCCTCGAATTAGTTAGCTTTCTACATACTTGGCTAATAGAAGAAAATCCATAATCGAAAAGTTGTGCTCGTCCCGTAATAATATATTCTACGACTGCTGCCATAACTCGTGTTTCTTCCAAACACTCTTCTTATTATACCATCCTAGTTACCTAGACATTCCTAGCTCTTGTCGGATGTGGTAGGGAATAGGATGTGATGAATAAAATGTCTGATCTTGAACAAGACGAGCTCAAGTAATGGAATAATTCCATAATAGCCAGTGCTATTTCAAGGATAATGAAGAAGTTAAAATCAAGGTAAGATCAAAAGCTAGAACAGAATCTAGAATGAAACTGAGATACGATATGATAGGAATAAATCAATACTGGAGGTAGAAACAATCCACTAAGTGGAAAATGAATATATTGTCCACTGTTAAAGCAAGGGGTAAAAATTTCCAACACAAACGGGTCAGGCTCAAATACAGTGGATCTGGAAAAAAAATTTCTCAATAGTAAATAGTTCTTCTCCTGTGGGAGTTCAAATGGATGCAGAAAAATTTAAATACGACCAAGCGGGATAGGGACTCAATAAGTCTACCCTCATGACTACTCTAGCGATAATACGCGCGGGTCCCGGTGAAAGTACCTCTATTGCGAAGTACAATTGGTCAATAGTATTATGCATCCCATGAGGTCTCCATACTACGTTCGTTCTATTAAGGTCGTGTCTATAAATCGCGATGAAAACTCTAACTCTCGTCGTATTATCTCAACGGTTGGTTTCTCTGCTCCTCTTCTTCATCTTCTTCTCGGTTTATGTTCCTTCGGTTCCCTCTTCTTCTCGGAGGTATACTATAAAGGAAAAAGAGTTATATAACTATCGACTTCTAAACTAACCGTTCGTCATTACAAAATACAAATCCTCGTTTTTCATTTCACTTCTATATCTTATTTGTGATCTCAAAGTTCTCAAAACTCTCATCCAGTCTATTTCTCGTCTATCATCGTTCGTAATTCTCATCAATCTCTATTTCTCATTTATCATCAAGCCTCAACATCATCATCATTCTCAAAGCTCTGATAAAGATAGTGAAATTCACTAATCATCTACATCTCTGTATATATATATATGGAAAATTGCCTCTCTCTCGAGGTCTTTTACAAAAGTAGGATCCTATGTACAAAGGTCCTAACACTAAAATGATGCTTTAACTATACAAGCATCATAGGTACTAAGCATCTATAGATCTATGCTATGTACACATACACACTATATTATGCCTCTCTACCTATATATATACATATACGTATATATCAACTATGCATCTATACATATGTACGCGTCTACTAGATACACGTGATCGCTAGTCGTCGTCTCCTGAAATCCTGCTCGTCGCATCGTCAACCTCCATATCCTCACTCGACTCCGTCTCCTCACTCGGCTCCGACTCCTGACTTTCGTACTCGTCGATCAGTCGGTAGACGCTATCGTCGCTCGGCTCATCCTCGACGTCGGTGTCCATCATCGGACCATAAACCGGCACCTCGGGAACAGGTACCCATGTCTCGATTCCGTTGGCAGCGATATGACGCTGTAATGGCTGGGTCCGTCCGTGGCCGACCGTCATCTCTGGAGTTTCCTCATCCGAGTCCTCCTCATCACTGTCCAGGTGTACTGGCCGAGACCTTCCTTCCTGGGCGTCTCGGGACGGTGAATATAAAATCGAGTGTATATACGTCTGAAAAGCCAAAGTGCCCGGCTCAGGCAACGGGGCAACCCTCGGATAAGGATAAAAGGGCACATACTGTATCTGAGGCTCAACAGAAACAATCGGCTATGCCGACTCAACAGGTGGCAATGGCAACGGTGTCGTCGCCGGTGTCAAATCCCAAGGCGGGAAATCAGTACTGGGAGAAGGAATAAGTGATACAAGCGCAAACGGATCACGCTCAATCCCAGGTGAGTACGGCTCGAAAACCATCGGCTCTGGATCATCAGACTCGAGAGAAACTGAAATCGGATCAGCTGGGGGTAGAGGGGCAATCGGAAACGGCTCCTCGGGAAGTGGGGGCACAACAACAAGCTCCCTTCCCTGGGCTGGTCCCTCAGACTCTCCATACGGCGGTGAAGGTGGCTCGCCATAAACAAGGTAGCGGTGGCTCAACGTCGCGATGAAACCACGAAAATTGGCGCTCACCAACCGCCCTAACTCAGTCCTCCTGATATACTGCGGCACCAGCGAAGCCGCCCAGTCTCGCCACTCGGGTGGCAGCTGTGGAATCAGGTGAGTGATGGCCTCAGCCTCATCAATCCCGTGGATACTAGCCTCAACATCTCTCCTCGTATTTCACATCAACTGCCTCGTATCAGAATTCATCATCTCACACAATTTCATCATTAAAATAATACATAACTCATAAGTGAATCAACATCAACCTCTTACCTCGTTAAGCCGGAGGAGATGGGGTGCTGGGGTTTCGTTTCAAACTGACTCTCTCAAATTAGCCTAAGAATTCAAATTAGGCTAGTACTCAATTTTGAAAGAGTAGAAACAATCAAAGGTTCAACTCAGTCAAGCAATAGACTCAGAGCAGATGACCTGCTCTGATACCACCCTGTCGCAGCCCGATTCCCGACACTAGTGATAGTGGGGTACGAGTATCGATACGACTATTTTTAAAAGAATAAAAGATAAGAAGAATAGGTCGAACATCAAGCGGAAGCTCGCATCAAAAGGTGTTAAAGAAATCATTATAAATGAACCCAAGGGTAAAATCGTCAATGTCGTTATAACTTTTTAATTATCAGGAATTTCACGAACAAAAACAAAACGGGTATCGCTCATTTTTCGTAAGGAATCATAATATGCAGAGTATCGCAGCAAAAGGTGAACCGATTATATGTATGAAGACATATAACCGTGAGTACATTGCTTAAATTCAAAAGAAAATCAAAGTATATTAATTATCAAGACTTTATCGTCAAAATGGAAATACGATAAAGTAAATACATCCTTTAACAATTCCCCGCCAGCACCAGACCAATCTCGCTCCTCGCTTAGCCTGCACATTTAGAAATACATGCAGGGCGTGAGTACATAATACTCAGTGGGCAAACGCCGAAAAACAAGAAAGGCGCTCTTAGAGCTATAAGTTTGAAGCTTGCCACATCTCAGCAATACACAGAAATAAGTTAGTATTAAATGAATCTGTGCATGCAGTTTTAATAATCAACATCATAAATAAACGATAGCGCTATCAAAGTACTCATCATGCATGTACCACATCTACAACTCATCATCATCAAAGGTACTGAGAAGTAGGCCTCCCTCTCAAGTACCGTGACCGGCCGATTCGCTCAACGGCTCACAGTCACCTCTGTGTACACTAGCCCTGGCAGGATAGCTATCAACTGCCCAGGACCCGAATTCGTCTCATCTCATCAGTAGAGGGTAACATACAAGCTCAACATCAAAAATTGGCAAGTCAAACAGTTCTCAAACATCATTTATCTCAAATTATTTGATAAGCTCATAACATCATTATATCATTTAAGAAAGTTCATACGATATACGTATACTCAAAATATTGCCCACCTGAAGACCTTACTCAAAAACTCCCGTCAAAGCGGAGTTACTTACTTCCCTGCTCTGCTCGTGTCTTCAGGGATCATCGTCATCATCGAAGGTTCATGTCATAAAAATAATCTCGATTAGAACTCAACGACAAAAACTCATGTCTTAACTCATGCTCTATCTTATATTCTATCTCTTAATCGACTCTACATAAACTTCTTCACTCATTTCAAATCCTTAAGTCCAAGGATAGGTTTCAAGAAAATCATGGTTCTAAGTCTCGATTTATCTCTCATATAAGACTCGTCTAATCTCATTAAAACACTTAGGCAACATAAACACATAAGGCACATAAGAAAATACAATCAAACATCAACAAATCATGTTCTGTTTTCCCACTGACTCAACTTCAAAATTCAACACGTTCTGACTCCGACATCTTCTGGACTCCAGACTCATACCAAAAGAAAGGTATTTGAGTCTAGTTTCATTCAAAAAAAGTAGAGTCAGAAACTCCAAGTGGTTTGGGAGATATGGCGTTTTTACCACGGTCTACCATATTCGGCAGTTTTGAGCAATCGGAAAGTTTGATTTTTGAAAAATAGTAAACGTTGTCAAAACGGTCTGAAATTTTGTGGGTACTTAGATAGGACACTCAGGTCGCAACCATAAAAATTTGGGTTCCAGAATGCTAAGAAAAGCTACTCGAAACGATGACTCTATTGGCTACTCACCGAACAATTCGGCAGAACGTAGCAGTTTTAGTTTTACATTTTATAAAAATAGCAAACGATGTCCAAATGACTTGAAATTTTACCGGTGTGCTCAAGACTCTCAAATATACCTACCATAAAATTTTCAGGGCGTTTGGGTATCAAGAACCCCTCGAAAACAGTAGGTCAGTGGGTCGTAAAAAACGACTCCGAAACATACACACAAGCAAACATGCTCAACTCAACATTTATACTAAGCAAACACATCAAAACTCATTTTAAGCACTTAAAGCACTTAAAAACATTCAAATACATCAAAATACTCGTAATACTCAATCTCGACTCTTTTCTTACATCATCCACTCAAATCTCATAGAAAACACTTCAACGAACATATCTAACAATTTCCTTCTCAATTTCATGCTCGAAATTTCTCAAATACTCAAATATGATCATTTACATCATATAACTCATTATTCTCATATTTACTCTCTTTTTATCATAAAAACTATATTTATTACATTTTTATGAAAATCCATGTATCAACAAAAAATTCTTAGCAAAACATGGATAAAATTCTCATAATGATCATAGAGCAAATAAACCTCATTTTATAAAGCATCAAACTCACATCATATAAAAAATTCAAAACTCATACAAACTAAACTTAGTCAAAATTTTATTTAGCCTACAATAGACTTAATCAAAAATACAAAGACACTACTATCATGCTTAAAAACATATATCCCAAGCAAAAACACTTAAATAACACATAGACTAAAAAGTCCTAATTTTTACTAACTAACTCTTTGAAATTTTTACAAACACATACAAATCTTTAATCTACTCATAGATCTTTCATTTTTAACCAATTATTCTCACATCAAAACCATCAATTCACCAATAAGGGCATATATACACATATCCCTAATTTTAGCATACTAACCCACATCAAAAACTCCAATTGACATCATATACTTAAATTAATCCATCAATCATCATCATATACACCTCATAGACTCATTTACATCATCAATTCATCATTTAACTCATTAACTCAAAAGTTACCATTTTTGGGGTAAACTAACTTCCATCAAAGTTTCACATCTCATGACACATATTTCACAACATATATCAAACATCAATATACATCACATAACTCTCATTTTTCACCCCAAATCAAGAAAAGAAAAAGAAAAATTTTTGAAGGGATGGAGACCCCCTTTTTTTCGAAAATTTGGAAAAGAAAAGGGAGGGGTGATTTTCTTGCTCATCTTTCAAGAATACACTCACATAACATCTTTCAAACAAGATTTTAGGGAAGACATGGTTACTTACCCAAGTTCTTACCAAAATTTCTCACTTTCTCACTCTACTTTGGAGCTTCTTCTTCAAGGATTTTCTTGATCAAATGAGGATAGATAGTGTTTATGGAGAGTTTTAGAGTGATGTGAGGTGTTTAGTAGTATTATTGGAAGCTTCGAAGGTTTGCTCTAATGGAGGAAAATGGTGGAAGTGTGAGGTGAAGAAGATGATGAGTGTATGTATGTGTGTTGGGTGAAAATTATAGTGAGGGAGAGAGGGGTGATCGAAATTTTTAGTGGGGGAGAGAGAGATTTGGCTTTTGCAAGATTGAATTTGATCTTGCATATCTTATGAAATATTTGATAATTAATGCTCCTCTCTCTCTAATCTTTTCTCTCTCTCTCTCTAATCTCTCTCTAATCTCTACACTCTCATCTCTACTCTCTCATCCTCTATACTCTCAATCTCTACTCTCTCAATTCCATACTTAGCAAAATTGAGACATATAACATATGGTATGGGAAATTAAATAAAGTGTGAAGGGTGATTAAATAAAAATCACAAAACTATGGTAAAGTCACTCATTAATAAAATACCATAGTATAATTATTCATGTGACCAAAATAATGATTATAGCACTATTATTAGTGCACTCACTCAAATATAATATTCCTCTTCGTAGGAAAAATAATTTAAAAATATTATGCCCGGAAAAATTTTCATAAACCGGCATCATTCGATTTCTCGATAAAAATAACCCATACTTGCTTTGGAAACTCAATCAAAATTCCAAATGCTAAGGTCTCGAATAAAAATCATAATAACTCGGTCACAGTGACACACATCACGAAAATCACATAATCGATCAGTCACGTAATTTCACATAATGTCACATTAAAGCAGTCGACAACGCAAACAAACTAGACATCTCTCGGACCGACTCTATTTATCAAGGTTTCTCACTCTTTCTTCTTCGACTCTATTTCCAACTCAGTATTCCTATTTTCTTAATAGGACAGTCAGTCTCTGATAATTCAGTATCCGGTAATCTCTATTCCCGGTAGTTGGAAATAAAATAAAATCTCAGCTCAAATCAATCAGCATCTCTATCTCAACTCATTTCTCAAATCTCATCACTCTAATTCCATCATCGGTTTATTCACTCGTATCTCTATTTAAAAGACAAACTGTCTTATCTGCTCATAAAAAAAAAGTCTCGTAATTTGACATCTCAGTACTCTCATTAGTGTTAAGACACTATCTCACAACATAGGAAAAGTACGGGGTGTTACACAGTGCTTGGGCAGAAGCGGGGAAAGGAGAGTCATGTAATCTATTATGCCTCGAAGACACTGAATGGAGCTCAAGTAAATTATTCCACGACAGAGAAGGAGATGTTGGCAGTGGTGTTCGCCTTTGAAAAATTCAGATCTTACCTGCTTGGAGGAAAGACCACAGTCTACACCGATCATGCGGCTCTGAAATACCTTCTGGCCAAGGAGGAATCTAAGCCTAGGCTGATTCGATGGGTTCTGCTACTACAAGAGTTCGACGTGGAGATATAAAGGACAAAGCTGGAGCACAGAACCAAGTGGCCGACCATCTCAGTAGGATCGTGAGGAAGGAAGAAGGGGAACCAATCAAGGAGACGTTCCCGGATGAACAATTGTTCTATGCCCAGGGAAGAAGAGAAGATCTGTGGTACGCTGATTTGAGCAATTATCTCTGCTCTGGGTATGTACCCCCTGGATACACTTATGCCCAGAGGAAGAAATTGGCCAAAGATAGCAGAGAATACATATGGGACGAACCCTACATATGGAAACAATGCGGAGATCAAATGCTTCGGAGATGTATTCCACAAGAGGAGCAAGGAAGCATCCTAGAATTCTGCCATTCGAAGGAGTGTGGGGGACACTTTGGGCATAAGAGGACTGCAGCTAAGGTTCTGGAGTGTGGTTTTTATTGACCAACAATCTTTAAGGACAACTACACCATCTGCAAGAATTGCCCACAATGCCAGCGAGAAGGGAACATAACCAGGAGGAATGAAATGCCCATGATGCCCATTATGCCCGTGGAGATCTTTGACATTTGGGGAATGGATTTCATGGGACCCCTTCCCAGCTCGAGAGGAAACTTGTACATCCTACTTTTGGTGGATTATGTCTCCAAGTGGGTGGAGGCAAAAGCATCCCCGACGAATGACTCAAAGGTAGTGGTGAACTTCTTGAAAACTAACATCTTTTGCAGGTTTGGTGTGCCCAGAGCAATCATCAGCGACCAAGGATCCCACTTTTGCAATTTCTCGGTCGAAAACTTGTGCAAAAAGTATGGAGTCCAACATCGAGTTTCGACAGCCTATCACCCACAAGCCAATGGACAGGCCGAGCTTTCAAATCGCATAATCAAAACGATTTTGCGAAAGACCGTCGGCCCAACAGGGAAGGACTGGAGTCTCAAGTTGGAAGATGCCTTATGGGCATATCGGACTGCATATAAAACTCCATTCGGGATGTCGCCATATCGAATGGTGTATGGCAAGAGGTGTCATTTACCGGTGGAATTGGAGCACAAGGCGTTCTGGGCAGTGAACAAAGTAAACTATGATTGGGACAAAGCAGGGCAAGCAAGGAAGTTGGAGATTCAAGAGCTCGAAGAAATCAGGAGGGAGGCATATGACAATGCTGTACTCTACAAGGAAAGAATGAAAAAGAGCCATGATGCCTTGATCACAAGCAAGCAATTCAGCTATGGGCAAGAGGTCCTCCTGTACCAGACACGGTTCAAATTCACAAAAGGCAAGCTGAGTACAAAGTGGATCGGCCCATTCATGGTGAAGACCCAATTCCCAAATGGAGCCGTTGAGATCGAAAATCCAAAATCTGGGAAAGTGTTCAAGGTGAATGGACAAAGATTGAAGGCCTATTATGGGCATAAACCCGACGCTGGGGAAGAACTGGATCTCGACCCAGCCACAAGCACCTCGGATTAATTGGAAGGTACCACGTCATGCCCAGGACGATAAATAGGGCACTGGCCAGGAGGTAACCTGGTATTTCCGTTTAGTTTTTTTTCTTACTTTTAGTTTGTTTCGTTTTTCATTTTTTGTTTGCCTAGGAACCCGGTTTTCCCCACAGCCGTAGGAAAGTTTTAGTTTCCCGCCTTCGCGGAAGTGTGAATGTGTTTTGCAGGAACAGGGAAGGAGTTATGGGCAAAAGGACAGTCGATTGGAGAAGCAATGATTCCAGGGCAAAAGGGGGCTCTCGGGCAGAACGCGGCAGAAACCACCAGACGCACGTCACATCAAGTGACAGTTGTCAGCCCTTTATATCCCCCAAAAACCCTAAAAACCCCTACCACGACGTCATTTCCCTGACTAGCCAACTTCCCATAATCACCACCACCTTCCCGACCTTTCGAATACCAAAACCACCATCAGCCACCATGGTATCCACCAGACTCAAAAATAAACTTAGAGGAATACCCGACGGAACAGAAATCGATCTTACCGGAGAAAACCCCTCACCGTCAAAACCAAAAGCACTGAGGAAAGCCCCACATAAAGAACCACTTCCGATGGAAACCACACCTACTCCCTCATCCAAAACCCTAGCGTTAACCGAGAGCCCCTCGCCGGTAGACGAACATGCAATCGAGCAACTCACGGCGGAAATCAACGTCCCTACTCTCGAAGACGGGGACCAGCATGTAGTTGAAGGAGAGAGCAAAGCGACACCGGACAAGGCGAAGGAAAGCAAGGGAGAGCCGTCCAAGAAAAGGCGCATCACAGCTGTCCAGAAGAGGAAGAAGCCGGCAGCCGAGAAATCGGCCACGCCAGCCAAAGAATCATCCACTGAAGGAAACGAACCATCTGGTTCGGCTGCAGAGAGCGAAGAACAGGGAGATTCCGGCGAGGAGCAAGAAGAAACTCCGGCAAAAAGGAGAAAGAAGGTGTTAGACCCAAACCCAATCCGAATGATAAAGGAAGAACCGACATCTACACCAAGGAGCAAGAAGATGGCGGAGAGAGGGATTGTTGTGCCCAAGATTCCGGATATGGACGCACTAAAGCCCCTGGGCATAGTGGACAAGGTAAAAGAGTATTTCAACAACATCGGATGGAAGGCATTCTTGGATTGTCCAGGGCACGCTTACGAGGAGGTGGTGAGAGAAGTATTTGAATCAGTACAGGTGGACATCAACCAAGCCTGTGGTCCTTTGGGTATGAGTTTCTCCATGAATGGGGAGATCAGAGACATGTCCGTAAATGAGCTCAACCAAAATCTTGGGATGATTAGGCTTAAATATCTGCAGAAGAAGGACTACAAAGAGGCGAAGAGAGGAATCCCCACATTCACTGCACAGGAATGGGATGAAATATGGGCAGAAATAGGAGATGGAGGCCAGTTCAGAACTCAGAAGGTTAAGGGGCACAGGATTCGCGATTCAGCCCTGAGGGTTTGCCATCGCATTCTCTCGTACTCCCTCTTCGGAAAGCTCGACAGCGGAAATGCTATGTCCAAGAAGGATCTCTACATCCTGTGGGCTATGCACAGCGGGGTGAGGCTAAATTTTGGGGCCTTTCTGATTGAGCACATTGATTCCATAATCAGCAAGCCAAATCAGAGGCTTTCCTACATTCAATTCACCACCGCTTTTGCCAACGTGAATGAAATTGAGATTGAGGAGGGGAACACCAAAATTGAGCCTGAGAAGTTGAACATCGAAGCCCTAATCCGCATGAAGGACGTAAGAATGGATCGGGGTATTCCCAGATTTATAAGTCCAGATGAGAGGGAATCTTTAGCAGTCGAAGCCCAAGGACCCGTTGAGGAGAAAGGGAAAGAGAAGGTGGAGAAACCAGAACCGGAAGAGGAAGGAGATAGGCTGGATAGGATTGAGAACAGGATAATCGAGATCCAGATAGCACTGGCGGCAACCCAGAAGGCCCTCCTGGCCTTTTTCAAGCATCAGTGGTTCAGGTACCCACCTGCACCTGCTCCTTGAATTCTACCCTCCCTAGGATGTTTAGTTTTTAGTTTGTTTTGTTTTGTTGCGTCTTCATGTTTTGCGTTTGTTTGTTTGTGTTGGTGTTTCTATTTTTGTTCGTTTGTTTTTAGTTTGTGTTTTCCTTGACCTCTTCTACACACCCACTTTGCTCAAAGCAAAGTGTGTGTGTGGGGGGGGGGGGCAAGACGTCTGTTGTTGTTTTACCAGGTAATCCTTGTTCTCGCACCCTTTGCCTTAAGGCAAAGTGTGTGAGTGGGAGGGAAGACCTGGTATCTTTTATGTTTCAAATTTTATGTCAAGCATGCTGTACATTCGAGGTTTCTCAGTTTGTGATGATTTGAAAGTGCAATCTTGTGAGTGAGATTAAGCAAACTCTATGCCGTATGTAGTTGAGGACGATGGATAGAGAATTGGGCATACCTTGTGAGGATTTGAGCTTTTAAACTGTTACTTTATGCCAAAACAATTCTTTCTTTCATTGTGTGAATTTTGACATCTTGATTAAGGGGAATGCTAGAACTTGCCTTGATTCTTGGTCGAACCCTATGTACACAGTCTAGGTGTATTGAATGATTTTATGCATTTTTCTTTCTTTAAGCCCACTAAGCCAAACTGACCAACCCTACATCTATCACTTGCAACCATCTTGAGCTTAATAATTCTTTTGAATTCACTTATAATTTTGCCTAAATTTGAGCCATCCCGGTAAAAATTGAACTTAAGGGCAAAACAAAAAGAAAGGGAGAATGGTGTGATGGATCCTATGGGCAGGACTAGTGCAAAGAAAATGCAAAATGGGAAATCTAAATCCCAAAACAGAGAAAAGTCCAGAAAGAGAAAAAAGAAATAAAAAGAAAAGGAAAGAGAAAAAAAAAGAGAGGAAGAATAAAGGGAAGAATGTGCTTAGGCCCGTAAGAATAGGCAAGGATCAAAAGAATTTGGGAAGTCAGTGGCCCAGAATGAAGTTCAGTATGACCTTAGCCTCGTACCAAAAATCCTCACCTTATGCCTTAAGCCACATTACAACCCATGAAAGACCTAATGAGATGCACCTAGGACTTTGACTAAAGGGGAAGATATTAGAAGATAGGAAAGCTTATGGTTAGAACCCAATCAAGATGTCCGGAGTGTAAACACGAGCCTAAACACTTGAGAGAAAGAGTGAAATGGGAGGAACATCCTTATGCCCACAACCCGATCTTGACTCAACTGATGGAAAATTTTGATTGTTTGATCCAGCTACTTGTTGTTTCTTTTGATCTTCATTTTGCTGTTGGACTAAGAGAGTTTAGCATGCTGTGTGTTTTCATTTTTTTTTATGTTTTGTGTGTCTTTTTCGTTCGTGTCTGTTTCCTGGCGAATTCATGCATGCACGCTTGAGGACAATCGTGTTTAAAGTGTGTGCGTGTGATGAGCCTAGGTTTGTGCTCTGTTTTTGTGTTTATTCTTAGTCTAGATCGAGTCTTTTTCCGTGTGTTTGTGTGGTTTGGTCGCCTGGGAGGGCATAGTTCAATGGCAGGAACCAGCTTGCGGGGAAGAAGCCAAAAAGCCAGAGAAATGGAGTATTAGAGGATTCGGAAAGGGCAGAGGAGTCTGCCATGCCAGAGGAGTCTGCCATGCCAGAGAAGTCTGCCAGGGCAGAGGAGTCCGCCAGGGCAGAGGAGTTTGGATGCCAGAGAGGAGACGATTCCTCTGGAAGTCAGCGGGGAAGCGATTCCTCTGGATGCCAGAGCGGAGACGATTCCTCCGGAAGCCAGCGGGGAAGTGATTCCTCTGGAAGCCAGCGGGGAAGCGATTCCTCTGGACGCCAGAACAGCCAAGTCAGCCAAGCAGAAGAATCCTCCGAGCACGCCAGGGGTCGAGAGTGCTGTCACCTCTCGTGAAAGAGGTATGAGCCAGAAGCAAAGGGATTGTGGAAGCAGGATTTTCCCTTATGTCCATAAGTACCGCACGAGAGCTGACAGGCGAGATAAAGAAGGAAAGAGAAGACAGAGGTGCAACAGACGGGCGAGGAAGAAGTGCAAGTGGGAGTCCGAGAAAGGCGGAAGGCGGTAGCTATCCAAAAGAGACCGATAAGGCCAAACCACAGCCTTATCCAAAAGGAAACATATCTTCATGAAGATTAGGTCTGAAAAAGGATACGCATTTCCATGCTTGCATGGATCCGGCCGCAAGTCATGGGCTGGGCCTTCAAAACCCTAATGACTCCTATAAATACCCGAAGAGCTTCACAAGCTAAGGGTGCTGAAATTCCATCCTGTTGTGCATTTTTTGAGACTTAGAGCTAGCCCAGGCTGTGGGCAATTTCCTAATACTTTACCATTTTATGTTTTGCACGGCACTTTCGGCCGTAGGTACTTTCATTTTCATTTAAGTCATTTCAATTCCAGTTATGTTTTCTTTCATATCTTTTACTTGTGTTATTTACGTTATGGTTGGCTAAGTTTTATATTCTGATTTGGGGTAAGATGATCTAAGCATGAATGAATAAACTCGAGAGGTCTAATTTGGGCATAATAACTATATGAACATATTCCCGATACACTAGGTTTGATTCCAAAAAGACTTTAACAAGTTGGTTAATTAATTGATCACTAGTTAACTAGGGAGTTTTGGTCACAAGTAATACTTTGGGTATAAGGCGAGTTGCCATCGACCTCCAAAATAGTACAACTGGTGTTGGAGCCGTGACTGCTGTGAAATATCGGCGTAAGAGTCAAGTGGGTCTATCTAGTTCTTAAAGCATTCTGGGCAAAGCACAACTAGCGATAGGCCATCGCAGAGAGCGTGGATGTTGTCCGGGGTAGTTGATTTCCATTAGCTGACCCTTCTAAGGGATCATAAACTGAAAGGATAGATTGGGCAGGGTTTTGTTGTGTGCGTGACAAGTGACAATAGGGGCACAACAATTCTTTTGCCTATAACCACTGGTATGTGAATATAGTGATTAATCTTTGCACCAATGATCGAGTGTTAATTCATGTTTAGTGATTCGAACCCAAGTCAGAATTATTTTGTTATTTGATTTATCTACTTTGTTATTTCAGTTTAGATTGGATACCCGTTCTGCCCATAATCACGCTTTGGTCAGAACACTGCAGAAAACAAAACCTTTTTAGTGACACCCTTGCAGGAGAAGTTACTGCTCAATTCCCTGTGGATTCGACTCTGGACTTACCACTAGCTAGTCTAGTTGTGGGCACAGGATTATTTATTTGCACGAAGCTCAAACGACAGCTCCGTCAAATTGGCGCCGTTGCCGGGGAATTGAGAGCGCTAGTAATTTCTTTTGTAATTTTTTGTGTGAGTTTTCCCTTCACGTTTGTGTATGCGTCGTACCAGGAGTGCAGGTAACGAAGATCTTTTGTTCCACGAGGATATCGAAAGAATTGCTCGAGAGAACAACGCTGCTAAACGCAGGGCAGAACAAGAGGCACAAGCCAGAGAGAGACAGTTAGAAGCAGAGAGACAGAGAGTAGCGGAGAGAGAGATGGCGGAAAATACAGAAGGGCAGAATGATAACGCCAACAAAACTCTTCGAGACATGATGTTTCCAAGCAACCTGAACCTCCGGCCCTCAGCCATAGTACTGCCAGAGATCACTGGAAATTGGGAGCTGAAGCATACTCTTATCTAGATCCTACCCAAATACAGTGATATGCCCGGAGAAGACCCTCGAAGGCATTTACAAGATTTTGAGATGGCATGTGGAACGGTGCGCACAGCTAGCCAAGCACTTGGCGAATACATCCGACTCCTCACTTTTTCATTCTCTCTGTTAGAAGGAGCGAGGGAGTGGTTGTATGATTTACCCGAAGGAAGCATCCGAACATGGCAGGAGCTACAAAGCAAGTTTTTGGAGCGATACTTCCCAGCTGCCCGGATCCAGAATCTAAGGACTCGAATAAGCAATATAAAGATGGGATCAGCAAAAGTTCTATATGAGTACTGGGGAAGGTTCAAGCAGATGCTGGCCAAATGCCCACAACACCAAATACCGGATCACGATCTTATTAGGTATTTCGTGGGAGGACTCCGGAGGCAAGATAGGCAATGGTTACACGCTGCATGTGGAGGATCGATTTTAAACAAATCCGCAGCGGAGGCTTTCAAGCTCATAGCCGACATGGCAGAGGAATCGAGAGATGAGGAAGGAACTATAGTCAGGAACCCTCTGACGCCAGACACCTCTGCCCAAGACGAAAAGTTGGATTAGTTGTGCAATATGTTTGAGAAGTTTATGACGACCCAAGGAGCATCCAATCAGGGAAGTTCCAACATTCGGAAGCCTGTGAGGGCATGCCAACTCTGCATGGCAACTTCACATGCAACCGATGAATGTCCACAACTTTTCGAAGATGAAGAGCTTAATGCCATTGGACAACAGCCAGGAGGAAACAATGGAGGGCAGAACTAGAAACCTTTTGAGCCCTACAGACAGCAGTATAACAATCAAGGATGGAGGCAGCATGAGAACCTTAGGTACGGCAACAACCACTATTTGGGGCCACCAAGGGCAAACGAGTAACCCACCACAATACTCGCAACAACCTCAACAAGCAAGAGGATCTTCCTTATCAGAGCTAGTGCATCAAATGGCTCAGCAACAAGTGAAGTTCGAGAGTGAGACCGAAAAATTCATAATGGAGACAAGAGGAGGAATGCAGAATGTGAACTCCCAACTATCACATCTTGCCCAAGCTGTTGCCAGACTTGAAAGCAAACAAGGAACACTCCCGTCCCAAGTGGAGGTGAAGAAGGTGAATGCCATAACGCTCAGAGGAGGAAAGGAACTACCCGAAGTGGTGACAGAGAAAAAACGAGAAGAATCAGAGGTCAGCGAGCAAGTCGGAATGGGATCAGCAGATGAGGAAGAATTTGCCAGAGAGAAAGAGGCAAAGCAGAAGGCGATTGGGAAAGGAAAAGAGAAATCAAGCCAGACCGAACCCATACTTCCTTTTCCAGGCAGAGCAGCCAAGGAACAAGAAAAAGAGGAATTAACCGAGCTGGTCAAAATCTTCAAGAAGGTGGAAGTCAATATGCCCCTGTTGGTCGCATTACGCTCTATGCCCAGATGTGCGAAATTTCTCAAAGAACTCTGTACTAGGAAAGTCAAATACACTGATGATGCGAAATTTTAAGTGGGAGAATCTGTATCCGCGGTCTTACAAAGAGATATGCCGATAAAGTGTGGAGATCCTGGGATGTTCTACATTCCTTGTGTGATAGGAACAATGAAAGTGGAAAAGGCGATGCTCGATTTAGGGGCATCCATCAACGTTATGCCCTTATCCATGTACCAGGATCTGGAGATAGGACCGCTGAAGCCCACCCGAGTGGTAATCCAACTGGAAGATCGATCAAGTGTTTACCCAGAGGGGATATTGGAAGATGTGCTGGTCAAAGTGGAGGAACTCATCTTTCCAGCGGATTTTTACATTCTCGACATGGGGAAGTCAAAAGCACGAGATCCAGTAATACTTTTGGGAAGACCATTTCTAAAGACTGCCAGAACTCGCATAAATTGTGATACAGGGAAGCTAACATGTCAGTTTGAAGGGGAAACGGTGACCTTCGATATATACAATGCCATGAAGCATCCAGCTGATACAGAGATGGTGAGAAGTGTCAATATGATCGAGAAAGTTGTTGAGGAGGTTTTGCCTAGAGTAGCATTCAAGGAGCCATATGACATAATAATCCAGAATGCCATAACAGAGGAGGACTTGCAAGAGGAGCAATTGCAAGAGGCGGTAAAGGTACTTAATGCTTGGAGCGAAGAGATCAATTACACGGAAGCTCTGAAAATCCCTACCTTGAAGGAGGAAGACAGACTGGTGCCATTAATCCAAAGGGCACCCAAGCTTGAGCTGAAGTCTCTGCCCAAACACCTCAAGTATATCTTCTTGGGCGAGGATGACACTTTACCCGTGATCATCAACTCAGAGTTGACACTTGAAGACGAGAACAGAGTCAAGATGACCTTGGGAAAGTACAAGGAAACAATTGGATGGACCCTAGCCGACATTAAGGGCATAAGCCCCACCGTATGCATGCACCACATATTACTAGAGGAAGATGCAATTCCAGTCAGAGATCCCCAGAGGAAACTGAATCCAGCCATGAAGGAAGTAGTGATGAAAGAAATACTCAAGCTATTGGATTTGGGCATAATATACCTAGTATCCGATAGCAGGTGGGTAAGCCCAGTGCACGTTGTGCCCAAGAAGTCGGGCATACAAGTGGTGGAGAATGAATTCCGAGAATTAATTGCTACAAGATTGCAGACCGACTGGAGGGTGTGTATCGATTACCGCAAGCTCAACCAGAAGACAAGGAAGGATCACTTCCTTTTGCCCTTCATCGATGAGATGCTGGAAAGACTTGCGGGGAATCAGTATTTTTGCTTTCTAGATGGATACTCAGGCTACATGCAGATTTGGGTCACGGAGGAGGACCAAGGAAAAACGACATTCACTTGCCCTTTTGGGATGTTTGCCTACCGGAGGATGCCTTTTGGGCTTTGCAACGCCCCAGGCACATTCCAAAGATGCATGATGAGCATATTCTCGAATCTCCTTGAGAATTGCATCAAAGTCTTCATGGATGATTTCACGGTGTATGGGCAAACCTTCGACTCATGCTTAGCAAATCTGGAGAAGGTGCTGCAGAGGTGCGTGGACAAGAGCTTGGTGTTGAACTATGAGAAGTGCCACTTCATGGTCAGAGAAGGAATTGTGCTCGGACATGTAATATCAGGCAGAGGAATAGAGGTGGACAAAGCAAAAATTGAAATCATTGCCAAGCTACCATATCCAACGAACATTAAACAGCTACGAGGATTCCTTGGGCATGCTGGATTCTACAGAAGGTTCGTGAAGGACTTTGCAAAAATTGCCCAACCTATGACAAGGCTGCTACAAAATGAAGTGGAGTGGAATTTTGATGAGGATTGCAAGGAGGCGTTCCAGATCTTGAAGAACAATCTAATCTCCGCACCCATAATACAGCCCCCTGATTGGGGAATGCCTTTTGAGGTTATGTGCGACGCCAGTGGATATGCCATAGGGGCAGTGCTTGGGAAGAAGCAGGGAATGGAGAGTCATGTAATCTATTATGCCTCGAAGACACTGAATGGAGCTCAAGTAAATTATTCCACGACAGAGAAGGAGATGTTGGCAGTGGTGTTCGCCTTTGAAAAATTCAGATCTTACCTGCTTGGAGGAAAGACCACAGTCTACACCGATCATGCGGCTCTGAAATACCTTCTGGCCAAGAAGGAATCTAAGCCTAGGCTGATTCGATGGGTTCTGCTACTACAAGAGTTCGACGTGGAGATATAAAGGACAAAGCTGGAGCACAGAACCAAGTGGCCGACCATCTCAGTAGGATCGTGAGGAAGGAAGAAGGGGAACTAATCAAGGAGACGTTCCCGGATGAACAATTGTTCAATGCCCAGGGAAGAAGAGAAGATCTGTGGTACGCTGATTTGAGCAATTATCTCTGCTCTGGGTATGTACCCCCTGGATACACTTATGCCCAGAGGAAGAAATTGGCCAAAGATAGCAGAGAATACATATGGGACGAACCCTACATGTGGAAACAATGCGGAGATCAAATGCTTCGGAGATGTATTCCACAAGAGGAGCAAGGAAGCATCCTAGAATTCTGCCATTCGAAGGAGTGTGGGGGACACTTTGGGCATAAGAGGACTGCAGCTAAGGTTCTGGAGTGTGGTTTTTATTGACCAACAATCTTTAAGGACAGCTACACCATCTGCAAGAATTGCCCACAATGCCAGCGAGAAGGGAACATAACCAGGAGGAATGAAATGCCCATGATGCCCATTATGCCCGTGGAGATCTTTGACATTTGGGGAATGGATTTCATGGGACCCCTTCCCAGCTCGAGAGAAAACTTGTACATCCTACTTTTGGTGGATTATGTCTCCAAGTGGGTGGAGGCAAAAGCATCCCCGACGAATGACTCAAAGGTAGTGGTGAACTTCTTGAAAACTAACATCTTTTGCAGGTTTGGTGTGCCCAGAGCAATCATCAGCGACCAAGGATCCCACTTTTGCAATTTCTCGGTCGAAAACTTGTGCAAAAAGTATGGAGTCCAACATCGAGTTTCGACAGCCTATCACCCACAAGCCAATGGACAGGCCGAGCTTTCAAATCGCATAATCAAAACGATTTTGCGAAAGACCGTCGGCCCAACAGGGAAGGACTGGAGTCTCAAGTTGGAAGATGCCTTATGGGCATATCGGACTGCATATAAAACTCCATTCGGGATGTCGCCATATCGAATGGTGTATGGCAAGAGGTGTCATTTACCGGTGGAATTGGAGCACAAGGCGTTCTGGGCAGTGAACAAAGTAAACTATGATTGGGACAAAGCAGGGCAAGCAAGGAAGTTGGAGATTCAAGAGCTCGAAGAAATCAGGAGGGAGGCATATGACAATGCTGTACTCTACAAGGAAAGAATGAAAAAGAGCCATGATGCCTTGATCACAAGCAAGCAATTCAGCTATGGGCAAGAGGTCCTCCTGTACCAGACACGGTTCAAATTCACAAAAGGCAAGCTGAGTACAAAGTGGATCGGCCCATTCATGGTGAAGACCCAATTCCCAAATGGAGCCGTTGAGATCGAAAATCCAAAATCTGGGAAAGTGTTCAAGGTGAATGGACAAAGATTGAAGGCCTATTATGGGCATAAACCCGACGCTGGGGAAGAACTGGATCTCGACCCAGCCACAAGCACCTCGGATTAATTGGAAGGTACCACGTCATGCCCAGGACGATAAATAGGGCACTGGCCAGGAGGTAACCTGGTATTTCCGTTTAGTTTTTTTTCTTACTTTTAGTTTGTTTCGTTTTTCATTTTTTGTTTGCCTAGGAACCCGGTTTTCCCCACAGCCGTAGGAAAGTTTTAGTTTCCCGCCTTCGCGGAAGTGTGAATGTGTTTTGCAGGAACAGGGAAGGAGTTATGGGCAAAAGGACAGTCGATTGGAGAAGCAATGATTCCAGGGCAAAAGGGGGCTCTCGGGCAGAACGCGGCAGAAACCACCAGACGCACGTCACATCAAGTGACAGTTGTCAGCCCTTTATATCCCCCAAAAACCCTAAAAACCCCTACCACGACGTCATTTCCCTGACTAGCCAACTTCCCATAATCACCACCACCTTCCCGACCTTTCGAATACCAAAACCACCATCAGCCACCATGGTATCCACCAGACTCAAAAATAAACTTAGAGGAATACCCGACGGAACAGAAATCGATCTTACCGGAGAAAACCCCTCACCGTCAAAACCAAAAGCACTGAGGAAAGCCCCACATAAAGAACCACTTCCGATGGAAACCACACCTACTCCCTCATCCAAAACCCTAGCGTTAACCGAGAGCCCCTCGCCGGTAGACGAACATGCAATCGAGCAACTCACGGCGGAAATCAACGTCCCTACTCTCGAAGACGGGGACCAGCATGTAGTTGAAGGAGAGAGCAAAGCGACACCGGACAAGGCGAAGGAAAGCAAGGGAGAGCCGTCCAAGAAAAGGCGCATCACAGCTGTCCAGAAGAGGAAGAAGCCGGCAGCCGAGAAATCGGCCACGCCAGCCAAAGAATCATCCACTGAAGAAAACGAACCATCTGGTTCGGCTGCAGAGAGCGAAGAACAGGGAGATTCCGGCGAGGAGCAAGAAGAAACTCCGGCAAAAAGGAGGAAGAAGGTGTTAGACCCAAACCCAATCCGAATGATAAAGGAAGAACCGGCATCTACACCAAGGAGCAAGAAGATGGCGGAGAGAGGGATTGCTGTGCCCAAGATTCCGGATATGGACGCACTAAAGCCCCTGGGCATAGTGGACAAGGTAAAGGAGTATTTCAACAACATCGGATGGAAGGCATTCTTGGATTGTCCAGGGCACGCTTACGAGGAGGTGGTGAGAGAAGTATTTGAATCAGTACAGGTGGACATCAACCAAGCCTGTGGTCCTTTGGGTATGAGTTTCTCCATGAATGGGGAGATCAGAGACATGTCCGTAAATGAGCTCAACCAAAATCTTGGGATGATTAGGCTTAAAGATCTGCAGAAGAAGGACTACAAAGAGGCGAAGAGAGGAATCCCCACATTCACTGCACAGGAATGGGATGAAATGTGGGCAGAAATAGGAGATGGAGGCCAGTTCAGAACTCAGAAGGTTAAGGGGCACAGGATTCGCGATTCAGCCCTGAGGGTTTGCCATCGCATTCTCTCGTACTCCCTCTTCGGAAAGCTCGACAGCGGAAATGCTATGTCCAAGAAGGATCTCTACATCCTGTGGGCTATGCACAGCGGGGTGAGGCTAAATTTTGGGGCCTTTCTGATTGAGCACATTGATTCCATAATCAGCAAGCCAAATCAGAGGCTTTCCTACATTCAATTCACCACCGCTTTTGCCAACGTGAATGAAATTGAGATTGAGGAGGGGAACACCAAAATTGAGCCTGAGAAGTTGAACATCGAAGCCCTAATCCGCATGAAGGACGTAAGAATGGATCGGGGTATTCCCAGATTTATAAATCCAGATGAGAGGGAATCTTCAGCAGTCGAAGCCCAAGGACCCGTTGAGGAGAAAGGGAAAGAGAAGGTGGAGAAACCAGAATCGGAAGAGGAAGGAGATAGGCTGGATAGGATTGAGAACAGGATAATCGAGATCCAGATAGCACTGGCGGCAACCCAGAAGGCCCTCCTGGCCTTTTTCAAGCATCAGGGGTTCAGGTACCCACCTGCACCTGCTCCTTGAATTCTACCCTCCCTAGGATGTTTAGTTTTTAGTTTGTTTTGTTTTGTTGCGTCTTCATGTTTTGCGTTTGTTTGTTTGTGTTGGTGTTTCTGTTTTTGTTCGTTTGTTTTTAGTTTGTGTTTTCCTTGACCTCTTCTACACACCCACTTTGCTCAAAGCAAAGTGTGTGTGTGGGGGGGGCAAGACGTCTGTTGTTGTTTTACCAGGTAATCCTTGTTCTCGCACCCTTTGCCTTAAGGCAAAGTGTGTGAGTGGGAGGGAAGACCTGGTATCTTTTATGTTTCAAAGTTTATGTCAAGCATGCTGTACATTCGAGGTTTCTCAGCTTGTGATGATTTGAAAGTGCAATCTTGTGAGTGAGATTAAGCAAACTCTATGCCGTATGTAGTTGAGGACGATGGATAGAGAATTGGGCATACCTTGTGAGGATTTGAGCTTTTAAACTGTTACTTTATGCCAAAACAATTCTTTCTTTCATTGTGTGAATTTTGACATCTTGATTAAGGGGAATGCTAGAACTTGCCTTGATTCTTGGTCGAACCCTGTGTACACAGTCTAGGTGTATTGAATGATTTTAGGCATTTTTCTTTCTTTAAGCCCACTAAGCCAAACTGACCAACCCTACATCTATCACTTGCAACCATCTTGAGCTTAATAATTCTTTTGAATTCACTTATAATTTTGCCTAAATTTGAGCCATCCCGGTAAAAACTGAAGTTAAGGGCAAAACAAAAAGAAAGGGAGAATGGTGTGATGGATCCTATGGGCAGGACTAGTGCAAAGAAAATGCAAAATGGGAAATCTAAATCCCAAAACAGAGAAAAGTCCAGAAAGAGAAAAAAGAAATAAAAAGAAAAGGAAAGAGAAAAAAAAAAGAGAGGAAGAATAAAGGGAAGAATGTGCTTAGGCCCGTAAGAATAGGCAAGGATCAAAAGAATTTGGGAAGTCAGTGGCCCAGAATGAAGTTCAGTATGACCTTAGCCTCGTACCAAAAATCCTCACCTTATGCCTTAAGCCACATTACAACCCATGAAAGACCTAATGAGATGCACCTAGGACTTTGACTAAAGGGGAAGATATTAGAAGATAGGAAAGCTTATGGTCAGAACCCAATCAAGATGTCCGGAGTGTAAACACGAGCCTAAACACTTGAGAGAAAGAGTGAAATGGGAGGAACATCCTTATGCCCACAACCCGATCTTGACTCAACTGATGGAAAATTTTGATTGTTTGATCCAGCTACTTGTTGTTTCTTTTGATCTTCATTTTGCTGTTGGACTAAGAGAGTTTAGCATGCTGTGTGTTTTCATTTTTTTTTTATGTTTTGTGTGTCTTTTTCGTTCGTGTCTGTTTCCTGGCGAATTCATGCATGCACGCTTGAGGACAATCGTGTTTAAAGTGTGTGCGTGTGATGAGCCTAGGTTTGTGCTCTGTTTTTGTGTTTATTCTTAGTCTAGATCGAGTCTTTTTCCGTGTGTTTGTGTGGTTTGGTCGCCTGGGAGGGCATAGTTTCAATGGCAGGAACCAACTTGCGGGGAAGAAGCCAAAAAGCCAGAGAAATGGAGTATCAGAGGATTCGGAAAGGGCAGAGGAGTCTGCCATGCCAGAGGAGTCTGCCATGCCAGAGAAGTCCGCCAGGGCAGAGGAGTCCGCCAGGGCAGAGGAGTTTGGATGCCAGAGAGGAGACGATTCCTCTGGAAGCCAGCGGGGAAGCGATTCCTCTGGATGCCAGAGCGGAGACGATTCCTCTGGAAACCAGCGGGGAAGTGATTCCTCTGGAAGCCAGCGGGGAAGCGATTCCTCTGGACGCCAGAACAGCCAAGTCAGCCAAGCAGAAGAATCCTCCGAGCACGCCAGGGGTCGAGAGTGCTGTCACCTCTCGTGAAAGAGGTATGAGCCAGAAGCAAAGGGATTGTGGAAGCAGGATTTTCCCTTATGTCCATAAGTACCGCACGAGAGCTGACAGGCGAGAGAAAGAAGGAAAGAGAAGACAGAGGTGCAACAGACGGGCGAGGAAGAAGTGCAAGTGGGAGTCCGAGAAAGGCGGAAGGCGGTAGCTATCCAAAAGAGACCGATAAGGCCAAACCACAGCCTTATCCAAAAGGAAACATATCTTCATGAAGATTAGGTCTGAAAAAGGATACGCATCTCCATGCTTGCATGGATCCGGCCGCAAGTCATGGGCTGGGCCTTCAAAACCCTAATGACTCCTATAAATACCCGAAGAGCTTCACAAGCTAAGGGTGCTGAAATTCCGTCCTGTTGTGCATTTTTTGAGAGTTAGAGCTAGCCCAGGCTGTGGGCAATTTCCTAATACTTTACCATTTTATGTTTTGCACGGCACTTTCGGCCGTAGGTACTTTCATTTTCATTTAAGTCATTTCAATTCCAGTTATGTTTTCTTTCATATCTTTTACTTGTGTTATTTACGTTATGGTTGGCTAAGTTTTATATTCTAATTTGGGGTAAGATGATCTAAGCATGAATGAATAAACTCGAGAGGTCTAATTTGGGCATAATAACTATATGAACATATTCCCGATACACTAGGTTTGATTCCAAAAAGACTTTAACAAGTTGGTTAATTAATTGATCACTAGTTAACTAGGGAGTTTTGGTCACAAGTAATACTTTGGGTATAAGGCGAGTTGCCATCGACCTCCAAAATAGTACAACTGGTGTTGGAGCCGTGACTGCTGTGAAATATCGGCGTAAGAGTCAAGTGGGTCTATCTAGTTCTTAAAGCATTCTGGGCAAAGCACAACTAGCGATAGGCCATCGCAGAGAGCGTGGATGTTGTCCGGGGTAGTTGATTTCCATTAGCTGACCCTTCTAAGGGATCATAAACTGAAAGGATAGATTGGGCAGGGTTTTGTTGTGTGCGTGACAAGTGACAATAGGGGCACAACAATTCTTTTGCCTATAACCACTGGTATGTGAATATAGTGATTAATCTTTGCACCAATGATCGAGTGTTAATTCATGTTTAGTGATTCGAACCCAAGTCAGAATTATTTTGTTATTTGATTTATCTACTTTGTTATTTCAGTTTAGATTGGATACCCGTTCTGCCCATAATCACGCTTTGGTCAGAACACTGCAGAAAATAAAACCTTTTTAGTGACACCCTTGCAGGAGAAGTTACTGCTCAATTCCCTGTGGATTCGACTCTGGACTTACCACATAGCTAGTCTAGTTGTGGGCACAGGATTATTTATTTGCACGAAGCTCAAACGACAGCTCCGTCACTTTGATTATCAAATCTATTGTAACAACTATATAGTGTGAGTCTATATATTGGGATAATGCTCTTCCTCGACATCAAAAATCTTAATTGACAATCACCGAGATCTTAGTCATGTGGGCTGGCCAGACCCAACAAAACGAATCACTCAGTCAAATGGGATCTTCGCCCCCAATCATGTCAACTTCTTATTCATGTAAGGCTCTGGTCAAACTTCTAACTTAACATACTGTAGACAATTAAATTTGTCGTCGAATTAAATCGTGCCACGTGTAAATTCATGAATTAAATATTCAATTATATTTTCTATTTTATTAAAATGGGATTTTTATCTCAAATTAAATAGATATATAATTAGTATTTAATATAAATGATTTAATGGACTCATTGGCACCTAAACCCTAAAGCCCATACATAGAGGTCCAAAGCCCATAAAGCCCATCTCTAACATCTATAAATAGAAGGCTTGGGGTGCTCATTATCACAACTTGAAGGAGTGGGAGATTAGAGAACACAAAGAATTCTCTCTAGTATCACAAGTGGAAGAGGTGGAGAATTGGAGAGTTCAAGTATTTTTCCAAGTATTCGAGTATTTTGAAGAATTCTATCTAGCATTCAAGTATCCTTCGAATCTTCAAGTATTTGAGTATTCAAATCTTCAAGTATCCTTCAAAATCTTCAAGTATTCAAGTATCTTCAAGATCTTCAAGGCAATAGTCAAAGTATCTTCAAATCTTCAAGTATATCTTCAAATCTTCAAGTATTTCTTCAAATCTTCAAGTATTTCTGCGAATCTTTCACGTGATCTTCAAGTATCCAAAGAAATCAAGTTCAAAAGCTTCAAGGCATTCTTACAAATTCTAAGAATGTTCTCAAATCAAATCAAGTTCAATATTCAATCCAAAATCATGACTTGAGTCCCTTTTGGATTGGCGTCATCAAATCAAGTATTTTAAGAACCTTCGAGCTTGTTCAATAATCAAATGGAAGAGAAGAATCAGAGGATTAACTAGAAATTGCAACCCGCATAAATCTATCTTCAAATCTATCAAATTATCTTTGTAACGCATTTTGTATTTTATCAAATTGAAATACAAAAATTTGTGTTTACAAATTGTGGCACGCCCAGTGGGACTTCTCTACCTCTCATCTCTACTCTTCACCAAAAATCTTGAACAATGTCTATTCAATCAAATGCAACTGCTCCAGCTTCATCTAAAGGTTCTTCGGAAAGCATCGGTGTAATTACGCGAAGCAAAGCAAAAATTATGCAAGAGGTGTCTAAGTCGACCTCCCGTCTTCCATCTATACATGAAGAAGATGACAACTCCAGAAGAAGCTTCATGTTTCCCATGGAAAATTATCAACTCCACGCGAATGTCATGATGACAAACACATCTACTGTGGAAGAACAACTCTTGAACTTAACAAAAATGGTCGAATCTCTATCTAAGCATATCCAAGACCAAGATGCCCAGATTGCAAACCTGAGGGAAGAAAAGGAAGAATCAAGCCACGCAAACAATGATAGGAAAGATGAAGAAGACGAGGAAGATGGAGAGAATAACGATGAAGGAATCTCCAAGGACAAGCAAACTATGATGAAAGAAAATCTTCAGGAAAGGATACTCCTTTCTCGTCTGGTGGCCTCATCCCAATCGACCAACTCAAGGAGTTCATCGAAGCAACCATGAAGAGTAACTTTGCTGGAAACTCAAAGTCATCATTGATCTACTCCAAGCCATATACTCGGCGGATCGACAACTTGAGGATGCCTCTTGATTATCAGCCCCCCAAATTCCAACAATTTGATGGCAAAGGAAATCCGAGACAACATGTAGCTCATTTCATTGAAACATGCAACAACGCTGGTACTTATGGAGATCATTTGGTCAAACAGTTTGTTCGTTCATTGAAAGAAAATGCCTTTGATTGGTACACTGACTTAGAATCAAACTCAATTGATAGTTGGGAACAACTGGAGCATGAGTTCCTCAACCGCTTCTATAGCACTAGAAGAACTGTCAGCATGGTGGAGCTCACAAGTTCGCGTCAATTCAAAGAAGAGCCAGTCATTGACTACATCAACCGATGGAGAAACCTTTGTCTCAACTGCAAGGATCGATTGTCTGAATCATCTGCCATCTAAATGTGTATTCAAGGGATGCATTGGGGTTTGCAATACATCTTGCGAGGAATCCAGCCTAGAACATTCGAAGAACTTGCTACAAGAGCTCATGACATGGAGTTGAGTATGGCAGCAAGCGGGATTGAAGGGCCTCCCATCCAAGAACCTAGCAAATTCAAGCAGAATTCAAGAAAGGAGGAAAACCATATGACAAAGCACCAAAGAAGGAATCTATGGCAGTGAAAGCAACTTCCGTGAAATTTCTAAAGAAATAAGCTAGTCAGGAAGGCAACCAGAATGCTTCACGAGACAATCAGAACTCTTCCCGAGACGTGAGGCAAAGAAAACTTACCTTGAAAGAAATGCAGCAAAAGCAGTACCCTTTCTTAGACTCTGATGTCTCTGGGATATTTGATGACCTGCTCAAAGAGGGACTTATCGAGCTACCTGAAATGAAGCAACCAAATGAAGCAGGACGAACGGATGATCCAAAATATTGCAAATACCATCAGTTGGTTGGACATCCCATACATGATTGCTTCATCTTCAAAGATAAAGTCATGCGACTGACTCAAGAAGGAAAGATATCCCTTGAAGAAGATTATGTTGTCGCAAATATGGTTTCCGCTGACTTGAGTGACATAATAGAAGGTATTGAAATCATGTATGATACATCCAATCAAGTAGATGAAGCACCTGAGCTAAATGCGAATGAAGATGATGACGCCTTCACAATCACATTTTCTGATGAAGATAGGCAGCTAGGATCTGAACCTCATAACAGACCATTGTTCGTGAGTTGTTATACACAGGAACAGAAGGTTAATCGAATTCTCATCGATGGAGGCTCGGCGGTCAATATTTTACCACTAAGGACTTTGAAACAATTGGGAATTCAAGAAGACGAGCTATCAAATAGCCAATTAATGATTCAAGGTTTCAACCATGAAGGGCAAAGAGCTCTTGGTACTACAAGGCTACGATTGCAGATGCAGGACATGGACTCCACGGCGTTGCTTCATGTGATTGATGCAAGGACATCCTACAACATGCTTCTAGGGCGACCGTGGCTTCACGAAAACGGTGTCATTCCTTCTACATTGCATCAATGCTTCAAGTACTATCAAAATGGCGTCGTGAGAAAAGTGGTTGGTGATCACAAGCCTTTCACAGAAGCAGAGTCGCATTTTGCCGATGCTAAGTTCTATTTGGAAAGAACTAAAGTGACAGTGGTAGAAAGGGATATGCCGCACGGGGAGTCAGGATCCCGCCAAAAGAAAGAATCTCGTCCAAAGATGGAAGGTTTCACCGTCCCCTAACTAAGATTAACGCCAAGAAGCTAATTCCCCAACCACTCGAAGGGTTTGTTCGACCAAAGCAAAGTGGCACCACAGAACATGTAGATCTCTAAAATAAAGAACTCTCAAAGCACTTTGGTCCGAATGCGTATAAACTTCTTGTAAACGCCGGATACAATCCTCAAGAAAGCTCCACGTCAGGGTCTCATTTGAGAAAAACTACTAACACGAGCCAAAATCCCAAGGCAGGCCTAGGATACACGGTGCAAAGTCCTGTTCGTATCGCCATCAAAAGAGCCACGACTAACTATGCTAGCGCCAAGCAAATCCAGGAATCTTCGAACAATCAAAAAATTCAAAGGGTTTCTGTCTTCAAAAGGTTGGGTAAAAGAGAAGCTCGACGAATATCTGTCTTTAAAAGGCTTGGCAAAGGCAAGTCATGGAAAAAGGACGTGACAAAAGGGGCCGATGAATTGAACATGACAGAAAAGCTAAAGAGCTCGATTCCTTCTCGTATGAAGAGGTGTACCACTTTGCTCGTATCATGTGGAAAAGAATTGAAGGCCAAAATAAAGACGGTCGTCTTTACACATGGTGCCGAAGACGACGAAGATAGAGAGAGTATAGCTTCATCTTACTACATTACTAATGGTGCTAACAATCCAATTTCTCGTACTACTCGAGGTCAAGTGCGTCGTGAAGATGTTGTTACATCGAACCATATCACCTCATGTGAGGAAGTGGTTGTCGAAGAAGAAGACACTGAAATAGCTCCTCAACAGTTTGAAGAAGGAGTTAAGGCTACTGTTGATGAATTGAGAGAAATTAACTTGGGCACTGTTGAAGATCCACGACCCACTTACATCAGCGCGTTGTTGACTGTTGATGAGGAATACTCATATATTGAATTGCTCAAAGAATTCAAAGACATCTTTGCATGGTCTTATAAGGAAATGCCGGGGTTGAGCTCCAAGATAGTTGTTCACCATTTAGCTGTCAGAAAGGATGCACGACCAGTCAAGCAGGCTCAGCGCCGATTCCGACCAGAATTGGTTCCTCTAATCGAAGCTGAAGTGAACAAACTCATCGATGTGGGGTTTATTAGAGAAGTCAAATACCCAACATGGATTTCAAGCATTGTTCCAGTGAGAAAGAAAAATGGGCAAATTCGTGTATGTGTTGACTTCAGGGACTTGAATGAAGCATGCCCTAAGGATGACTTTCCATTGCCAATTGCCGAATTGATGATCGATGCCACAACTGGGCATGAAGCATTAACCTTCATGGATGGATCTTCCGGTTACAATCAAATTCTCATGTCACCAAATGATGAAGAGTTAACAGCATTTCGAACCCCGAAAGGAATCTATTGCTACAAAGTGATGCCGTTTGGGTTGAAGAACGTCGGTACCACTTACCAAAGAGCCATGCATAAGATATTTGATGATATACTTCACAAAAATGTTGAGTGCTATGTAGATGATTTGGTGGTTAAGTCCAAGAAACGAAGTGATCACCTACAAGATCTGCGAATGGTTTTTGAGCGATTGAGAAAGCATCAGTTAAAGATGAATCCTCTAAAATGTGCATTTGGCGTCAAGTCCGGAAAGTTTCTTGGGTTCATTGTTCGCCATCAGGGGATAGAAATCGAGCAAGCAAAGATTGATGCGATAATAAAAATGCCTGAACCTCAAAATATCCATGATTTGAAGAGTCTGCAAGGAAAATTAGCATACTTGAGAAGGTTTATTTCAAATTTAGCTGGAAGGTGTCAACCTTTTAGCCAAATTATGAAGAAGGGTATACCATTTGAATGGGATGAGTCATGTAAAAGCGCTTTCAAAAATATCAAATCCTACCTGATGCAACCTCCTGTGTTAGCAGCACCTATGCCAGGACGCCCCTTGATCTTGTACATTGCCGCTCAAGAAGGATCAATGGGGGCATTACTTGCGCAAGAAAACGAAGGTGGAAAGGAGAACACATTGTACTACTTGAGCAGGACAATGACGCCAAATGAATTGAAGTATACTCCAATTGAAAAGTTGTGCTTGGCGTTGATCTTTTCCATCCAAAAGCTTAAGCATTATTTCCAAGCTCACACGGTCCGCCTTGTATCTAAGGCAAACCCCTTGAAGTTTGTGATGTCAAGACCTGTCTTATCCGACAGGCTTGCACGGTGGTACCTTCAGCTTCAGCAATTCGAGATCATGTATGTTCCCCAAAAGGCTGTGAAGGGACAAGTACTGGCTTATTTCTTAGCAGATCACCCAATTCCTGCTGAGTGGGAGCTAAGTGACGATCTCCTGGATGAAGATGCACTTGCAATCGATATTGCCCAACCTTGGTGGATGTTTTTTGATGGAGCATTCCATAGAGAAGGAGCTGGTGCTGGGATCATGTTCGTATCACCCGAACGTCAAGTGTTGCCATATTCCTTCACCTTAACCGAGAGTTGCTCTAACAATGTAGCAGAATATCAAGCTTTAATCCTCGGTTTGGAGATGGCGTTAGATATGCAATGATCGCACCTCAGAGTATATGGTGATTCCAAATTGGTGGTTAATCAAATACTTGGGCTGTATGAAGTGAAGAAACCTGAGTTACTGCCATATGTCAAGTATGCTCGGAAGATCATTGGGTGGCTTGGAGATGTGGAGCTTGAGCATATTCCAAGAAATGAAAACAAACAAGCAGATGCCTTGGCTAAACTTGCATCCACCATAGCTATGGTCAACGGTGAAACCCATATACCAGTATGTGAAAGATGGGTCGTGCCACCTATTTTTGAAAATGAGAAATGCGAAGACATCGAAAGCCATCTTGTTGAAGTTTTCAAAATTGAAGAAGAAGATTGGCGCCAACTGTTGGTGGATTATCTAAAATATGACAAGTTGCCAAGTGATCCACGCCGAAGGGTTGATATTCGGCGGCGCGCCACTCGCTTTATATTTTTCAAAGGAATACTTTATAGGAGGTCTTTTGATGGAGTATTTCTAAGATGCTTAAGCAATGAAGAAGCCACCAAAGCTATGGAAGAATCGCATTCTGGCGTGTGTGGTGCTCACCAATCGGGACCAAAGCTACATTTTCGAATCAAGAGGATGGGCTACTACTGGCCAACTATGGTGAAAGATTGTTTGGATTATGCGCAAAGATGTCAAGCCTGCCAATTTCATGCGAATCTGATTCATCAGCCACCCGAGCCACTACACCCCACAGTTGCATCCTGGCCTTTTGATGCTTGGGGCATGGATGTTGTTGGTCCATTGACAAAATCATCAGGGGGGCATTTATACATTCTAGCTGCGACTGATTACTTCTCCAAATGGGCTGAGGCAGTACCATTAAGAGAAGTGAAAAAAGAGACTGTTGCTGATTTTATCCAAACCAACATCATCTATCGCTATGGAGTTTCCCGCTATGTCATAACTGACAATGGAACACCTTTCAGCAATACGTTGATAAGTAAGCTCTGTGAAAAATTTGGCTTTAAGCAGCGGAAGTCGTCGATGTATAATGCGCTAGCAAATGGGTTGGCTGAAGCATTCAACAAAACCTTGTGTAATCTGTTAAAGAAAATTATTTCAAAGTCAAAGCGTGACTGGCATGAACGCATTGGAGAAGCATTGTGGGCATATCGAACCACTTATAGAACTCCCACGCAGGCAACACCTTACTCATTGGTATATGGAGTTGAAGCCGTCATTCCCCTGGAATAACAAATCCCATCTTTGAGGATGGCCATCCAAGAAGGATTAACCGAAGAAGAAAATGCACGACTGCACCTTGAAGAGCTAGAAGCTCTAGATGAGAAAATGCTAGAGGCTCAGCAAAGGTTGGAATGCTATCAAGCTCGCCTTTCAAGATCTTTCAACAAAACGGTGCGAGTACGTTCTTTTCAAGTTGGAGACCTGGTCCTCGCTGTAAGAAGGCCAATTATTGTCACTCATCGTGTTGGAAACAAATTCATATCAAGATGGGATGGCCCATATGTTGTCAAGGAAGTTTACACAAATGGGGCATATAGGCTTCTTTCAGATGACAACGTCAGAATCGGACCTATCAACGGCAAGTTTTTGAAACGCTACTATCCCTGAATGATAGTAGAGAATGAAGCATGAACATATGTATATAGTTCTTTAAAAAAAATGGTGAAAAAAAAGAAAAAAAATAGAAAAGCAAAAAAAAAAAGATGGAAAAAGTCAAGCCAGAAAGCAATGAAGAAAAAACAACAAAATGGAGCATATGAAGACAGCTCCTTGACGCACGAGCCTAAACTGCATGTTACTCCTGGCCTGCATGAGTATAAACTGTGCACGGCACCCAATCTCAAACACTTGTTGATCCTATGAACTACGTTTTGACTTGATCTCTTTCAAAAGGGTACGTAGGCAGCTTAGATAATTTCTAGGTTCAGTCATAAGTTGTGTTTGACTCTTTTCGATTTATATCATCAAGTTATGATTTAAGTTGATTATGTGAAGGCAAATAAGTTTCATTCCAAAATAGCAAATAAATCAAGTCATCAAAAAAAGCACAAGCATTTGGAGAAGACGTCAAAATATCTATCACAAACCAAATGAGAATCATCAAAAGAGAAATGATAGAAACTACGATTTGCACCAATACTAAGCAAATGGTCCTGATCCTCCAAAGTTCTCTGAGCAGAGATCAAAAGTGATTCCGAAGTCTTCAAATTCCACAACATTTCCTCATCAATAGGTGCAGCTTTATGTTTGTCAAACTCTCTTTTGAATTCTTGGATTGCACCTCGGACGAAATGAAAAGAGGCACTATCTTGCTTGAGGGACAACGTCATCTTCGTCTTCCACCTCTCTATCATAGCAAGCTCTTCCTTGATCAAAGCAATTCGGAGGATGGCTTCATTATCCTTAGCTTAAGCATCAAGAAGAGAAAACTCAATCTTCTCGAGCCGTTGTGCATAATTCCCCCAACTTCGTGAGATGCCAAACATAACAACAACCTCACTCAAACCAGATTCAAACAATCCCAGGTCTGAGCGCACCCAAGACCTGTCAAAGAATTGAGTCATCTGGCATTGAGGTCGGCTATGCATCGACAACTTCACTTCTCTCCAAGCTAAAGTTGAATCCGCTCGTAGAGTTGAAGCACATGTTCACCAGACATAATAGAACACCATTGAGTAATCTAGCCTGCTCAAATGCGCGCAAAGAGAAGATGTAACCAGCAATCTTCAAAGGTTGGACTCACAATGGCCCAGATCCAAGCACACCCGAAATCTGATTAAAAGCCAATTGAGCCACCTGAAGTGCAAAGTAAACATCACTCAAATAAGGTCTTAGATGGGCTACTCCCAGATTTTTGGATGAACTCTCTGAGGATGGTCTTTAGTCGGGCTGATGGAGATGTCAAGACTGAAAGAAAAAAATGACAATAGATTCCAAACTTTGCAAATATTCAAAACATCTCGTTTGGGGCAAAATCCGCCATCAAGTTGGTACGTTTGGGGCAAAATCCACCATCAAGTTGGTTGATAAGACTGCGCCAATCTTGAACATAACCCTCCAAGGTCTCTATCACCAAGCTTTCGCTGCTGCCAACTGCAAGAAAAAAATTCATATTGAAAATCTAATTGCATCAAAGTAAAAAAAAAATGTGAATACAAATTATTGAATAACAATAAATGGTTTGATCCAAAAAAAAAATCAATCAATTCAAAGTTTGGGCCCAAGCCCAAAATTGGGCCCGATTTATTTGATTGGTAGAAATGGGCTTGGTGTAATTTAAGATGGCCTTTCTCCAAATGGACATGATTTAATTGAAATGGGCTCTTCTCTCTCTCACGCTGAAACACAAGTACGCCGCCTCAAGTTCCTTCTTTCTTCTTCGTTCTGCGCCGCCTCAGAATCCGACGAGGCCGCGTCTTGTCTGTAGGCACCGTTGCAGCACCCCCATCCCTGACTCTCTCCTCACTCTCAAGATAGACTCATGCACGGGCGTTCGAAAATAAAATCGAGCCCCAGCTCCCTCTTTTCCGATTTCGCTGCTGTAGCCGCCTAAAGAACACCGCGCCGCTGCGCCATTGATCTCCTGCTGCCGATGCTGCTGCTCTAAAATCAATGAGGGCCACCATTCAAACACCACCGTCCTCCGTCTCCGGCGAAGTTTGCTATCGCCACCAACCAAATTCTGGCCACAAAAGCCCCAACGCCTCTGCTCCATTATTGCCCAACACAAGAGCTTCAGCAGCCGGTGCTCCACCAAAACCACCTTCCCTTCCAACAAATCAACGAGAATCATCAAACTTCATTCTCCTTCTCCGAAATTGGCGAGGACCGATGTTCGACAAGAATCGCCGCTCGATGCTGCCCTTCTCTCCCCAAAATTCCGATGCTACCCGCTGAAAGAGCGCCACCGCCGTTGACTTCCTTTGTCGACAGCAAGAGCTTCAGCAACAGCCCTTCCCTCCTCTGTTCGAGAACTGCTGTTGCCGCTCCGAAGACTTGGATCTTCTGCGAAACGCCACCGCTGAAATCCTGGACGTCCACAAGGCTACCTCTCTTCATTGACTCGAATCCACGACGTCGCCGCTGCTAGATGTCGCACTGCTGCCATGGTTTGCCGTCGTGCTTTCTCCGCTTCGGTCCCCACATCCTGAAATCCGACGAGAAGCTTCTCAACTCCACTCCCTCTGTGCCCCAAGACGGTTCCGACTGCTTTCGACACTAGCCGTTGACCCGAAATGGCTTCTTCTACTGCAAACAACGGGATGGCCCCGTCTCTGAAACACCCAAGATTCCTCGCCTCTGAAATGATACGCATGAAGTGGCATGAGAACATATCCATGCGCAAGATGCAAAAGGAAGGAAAGCTTAAGCACTTACATGGGAACAGCTGCAATAATTCAAATTAAGGAGAACATGAGGCAGAATGTCCACAAGCTCAATGTCATTTCTTGTGCTTCTTAAAATCGAAAGTGGCTTGGCTAAAAAAAAAAAAAAAAAAACGAAGTGGTTAGCTAAAGAAGACATGAGAGAAGAGATGAGAATGAGAAGGGACTGTTGCTACTAAGGAGAAAACCATGGATGATTTGTGGATGAAAAGGATTGCAACAGCACCTCTATTTATAGGCAAAGAAAAGAGCTAGAACCCTAAGAACCTAAAGCCTTAGCCATTTGAAAACTCCCAAAATGTTACTTTGTAGCAGCTTGCGTATGGGAAGAACGCCGCCAATCTCTCAAACAAAAGTGACATGCTGCAAATCCCAACGCTTCGAGCTCAAAACTAGGGATAAAGTGCAGCTGGTGGAAGTACAAATATGAGCTCTGGCACGCAGCGGATGAAGACCAAGAAGAAATCTCCGCCGTCCAATCATAACGAAAAAGATTTATGGGATGACTTGAGTATCTCGTAAGCTAAGGATGTAGAGTTGGAACTTATGCTAAAGTCACGTTATTAAGTGTTGGGCTAAAATAAGTTAATGCGTGGGCCTAAATAAATTATGAGTATTGGACTTGAAATAACATGTAATCTCATAATTTATGTATTTGATGAAATTGAACTTATGGTGGAAACTTGTTGCTGTGTTCAAGTGGACGCAAGGTCAAATAAAAAAAAAATTCCCATCAAATATTGGACGAAAATAAATTTGGCTGGAGTTATAAAATTGATCGCAAGAAATAAAAGATTTAGGCCTAGTTTGGTGAGAGACTCACATGGGCTGCAAAAGGTTTAAGCTTATATGGCCCAATTCATTGAATTCAAATTAAAGAACTCCTAAATACGAGTATAAACTATTTGCAAATTCAAAAAATTCAAATTCAAATTGAAGAACTCCTAAATACGAGTATAAACTATTTATAAATTCAAATCCAAGTGAAGAACTCCTAAATACGAGTATAAAGTATTTAAAATTTCAAATTCAAATTGAAAAGCTCCTAAATACGAGTATAAACTATTTATTAATTCAAAGAAATTCAAGAACTCCTAAATACGAGTATAAACTATTTAAAATTCCAAAAATCAAATGAAAAACTCCTAAATACGAGTATAAACTATTTAAAATTCCAAAAATCAAATGAAGAACTCCTAAATACGAGTATAAACTATTTAAAATTTCCAAATCCAAATTGAAGAACTCCTAAATAAGAGTATAAACTATTTGCAAATTCAAATCAAGTCAAGAACTCCTCGATAAGAGTCTAAACTATCAAAATGAATTTCGAGACTCGTCCATTTCCAAAGGCATTTCGTTCATGCACAAGTCTCGATGGGGCAATTTGTAGACAATTAAATTTGTCGTCGAATTAAATCGTGCCACGTGTAAATTCATGAATTAAATATTCAATTATATTTTCTATTTTATTAAAATGGGATTTTTATCTCAAATTAAATAGATATATAATTAGTATTTAATATAAATGATTTAATGGACTCATTGGCACCTAAACCCTAAAGCCCATACATAGAGGTCCAAAGCCCATAAAGCCCATCTCTAACATCTATAAATAGAGGGCTTGGGGTGCTCATTATCACAACTTGAAGGAGTGGGAGATTAGAGAACACAAAGAATTCTCTATAGTATCACAAGTGGAAGAGGTGGAGAATTGGAGAGTTCAAGTATTTTTCCAAGTATTCGAGTATTTTTAAGAATTCTATCTAGCATTCAAGTATCCTTCGAATCTTCAAGTATTTGAGTATTCAAATCTTCAAGTATCCTTCAAAATCTTCAAGTATTCAAATATCTTCAAGATCTTCAAGGCAATAGTCAAAGTATCTTGAAATCTTCAAGTATATCTTCAAATCTTCAAGTATTTCTTCAAATCTTCAGGTATTTCTGCGAATCTTTGAAGTGATCTTCAAGTATCCAAAGAAATCAAGTTCAAAAGCTTCAAGGCATTCTTACAAATTCTAAGAATGTTCTCAAATCAAATCAAGTTCAATGTTCAATCCAAAATCATGACTTGAGTCCCTTTTGGATTGGCGTCATCAAATCAAGTATTTCAAGAACCTTCGAGCTTGTTCAAGAATCAAATGGAAGAGAAGAATCAGAGGATTAACTAGAGATTGCAACCCGCATAAATCTATCTTCAAATCTATCAAATTATATTTGTAACGCATTTTGTATTTTATCAAATTGAAATACAAAAATTTGTGTTTACACATACTTACTAATAAGTACTTCATCATAAGTCACTGATACCATGAAGGTCCATTCTATGCCGTTCTAGCAAAGCTATCACGACTAACATCATAATCATAAGCAACATAAGTTCTTATGTGAAAAACTTAATCTCACCGCTATTGAAATAGCTCAAGTGGATCCTTAGTCTTAAGGCATTGCCTCTATGTTGTAACATATCTATGTTAAACATTTCTATTTTACCAATCCTTACTTAAATCGATCAAGTGGTGCTATCACGACTAACATTCTCAAGGCATTCTTTGGTGGTACTCAAACGGTTTGTAAGAGGACTCATAATTCTAATCGTATAGGCAGCTAGCCTAAAACGACAACATAAAGCTTTCTCATTCATACATACATACATACATACATACTTCTGTTTCTTTTGAAACCTTAACATATATGGACATTAAAGTCCCTTTCATGAAAACTTTGCTTGTGCCGGAAAGATTCAAGGAATCTAACTCGACCATACATTCATTGATTCGTTAAGGGCTCGGGTAGTCCCAAACACGAAACTATCGTTAAGGGTTCGGGTAGTCCCTAACACGATATGACATTCATTGAGTCGTTATGGGTTCGGGTAGTCCCAAACACGACACTATCGTTAAGGGTTCGGGTAGTCCCTAACACGATACTTAGCTGGTTATATGGGTCGGAGACCCAAAATAACAATATGAAAGCGATTAGCAATTCACATAGCATCATTCATTGAAAGCGCACACTTTCTTGGAACATTCATAACATCTGAAATACATATATGTATGTTTTTGAAACTATTATCGTACCTTGGTTGCGGTAGTGTGACGGCGAGCTGAGGGCTACTGACATTATTAGAAGTCTAGAGATACTATTCTAGACTCAACATCAAAAAGCTTATGGTTATCAGAGACATGAAAGAAAACTTATGCTCTGATACCACTCTGTCACACCCCAATTCTTGAATGAATAAATATAATCGAGGTGCAACTAATTCATAGAAATAAATAAGGAACAACCTTGTTAAAACCCGAATAAGACAAGTCGGGCTAGTGATCACTATTTTTATAGCAACAATAACTGCAACTAAACAGTGCAATTGTAGTACGCACATAGCAAGCAGAGTATCGTATCCACAGAGACTGTAAAACGAAATTGCACTATCTATTTCCTAAACAGACTCTAACAGTAGACAAGTAAAACAATAATGAAGGTGAATTATGAACTAAGATTAACTAAATTAAAACTAAAGAGCATATAAATAACGATTACTTAACTCAAATATATGGAAAACTCTGACCCTAGGGATGTACTTTCACTAATCAACTACATGCATTTAACCTATTGATTCAATTACCAATTTTAATCCAACCCTGATGAAAGATCACTATATTATTCACAAGCGTCTCTAACGACCACCTATGAACGTAGATTAATAAATCCCTTTTCGCATTCAAGACTCCAAGGAATAAATTAACTCCAAATAGCACATAAAGAATAGCTTCCTATAGCTTCACCTATCGCATTCAAGACTCAAGGCTAACACTATATCATGCATTCCTGAATCGGCTGAACAATTATCGCATTCAAGACTCAAACTGAACAGCTAGACATGTAAATCATTGATCAGATAATTCACAAGAGAACAGGCACCAGGAATCATGAATCACAAGTTGGAAGGCAAATTGATATCAATAAATCAAAAACACATAATCAATCAGCTATGTACAAACCCTAGGTTCAGATTAAAAGACTAGCCAGACATAATAAAGTCAAACATAAACTTAATTAAATTGAACGCAATTGTAAAAACAAATTGTATAAAAACCGAATTAAAACGATTGTAGCGGCTTGAATCTTCAATCTTGATCCAAGCCTTGAAAACTGGAAAGCTAAAAATTTCTAAAGCTATAAAACTGAAATATGAAAGTTGGGAACTGAAAAACTAAAGCTGGGAACCCTAGATAGGTCTAAAGAGGACCTATTTATAGTCTTAGGGTGAAAAACCAAGTTCTAAACCGAAAATAACTTGAAAAATCGTAAAAACGCGGAAAATATGAAAACACGCCTCAGTTCGGCGACCCGTTCGGTGGTCGCCGAATTGATCGCCGAAATCAGGCCATTTAACACACGAAAACGGCGACCGTCGTTTTTCCAGCTCCAGGCCAAAATTCAGTCAGGGATTTCGGCGACCTGGCCGGCGACCGCCGTTCTGGTCGCCTTTTTCACTCCTTAAAACGCTGAAATTCGGCGGTCAACTCCCTTTGACCGCCGAACTGCTCCTTTTCCGTCCCGACTCCAGAATCTTTGTCTTTTCTCGATTTTTGGGCTCGATTCTCTCAAAACTCTTCTCTTCAACATGTTCCTTACACTCCATGCTCCAATATCACTCAATTCTGCATCCAAACAGTCAAAACTACACCCAACCGTGAAATCACGAAATAATAGTAAATGAACTCCAAACGATAATGAAACGGGTGTAAAATCGACTTAAACTACAGAATATAAACCATAAAAACCATGCAAAATGAGTGTTTATCAGCTAGTCCCCTTTGGATCACAAACTTTGTTTCATGCTTCTGACAACCAACATTCATTAGCATAAATCTAGGAGTTTAGAGTCTAAACTTAATCAGGGATATCATTTGAAATTTAATATGAAAGCCTTAAGTTAGGGAAAACAAAAGACTAGATATTATTGAGTGCTAGAGCGGAAGTCTTAATAGGAAGTTGAACCCTAGCCTCAGCTCCGCCCCGTCAGCACCAGCCAGACAACCTGAAAACATTTGAAAGTATTTTTGCGCTAAGTACTAAAGTACTCAGTGGGCATGCATTTTCATAAACATTTCATTCATTTCTTAAAGACAGTTTATCCAATCATACTTGACATGACTTAGAAGGTTTTAAATAACTTCTAAACATGTTAAAATAATTTTAATTTGTGCGCACATGTCACACTCCCTTTCTGTTACTCGCTGTGATCCCGGACCTTTTAGCCACCGACGGATCCATTTCTCCCATTGCACTTGCCCTGAGGACGTAACTCAGACAAGTTGAATTGATCTCGGGACGCTACCCAGGCAGGTCTTACATGATACATGCTCCGGAACACATCCAGCCAAGCACCCTTATAACGCCTCTTACATGAATTAGTGTCCGATGGAGATCAACCCACCGAAACAACTAACAAGTGTACACAATTCTTAAATAACGTGTTAGGCCATAAGAGAACCTCGATCGATCCATGAATTGCGAGCCTTAAACAGAGCAGAGTGCACATAAATATTTTATCGGATAAACAGTTTGCATTTTATTAAATAAACAATTTGCATTTCATTGAAACATTTAGAGCTTAATAACTCAATCATACTTTATACATTTGGAAAGTAAGCCCACCTGTTTAGGCAAAGCCTGTCGTTTAACTTATCTCTGAATCGGAATAGCAGTGCTAATCCTCCTGACGTTCAAAGCCTACAAGAAATCTATTCTTAACAGGTCTCTTAAATCTAAACTCAAGTCACGGTAAAGTGCTTAACATTCTATGATTCACTTAGCCGGGTTTTCAAAATTTAATAAATAAATAAATGAAAATATTTCTCTTGAGTTAAGAACACCAACAATATTCTTACTCGTCTTTCTTTTGTAATTGGAATTATAAATAAAACCAATTAAAACATGGTGCAATGCATGACTCATTTCATACTTAAGCATAATAGTGTTTACTTAAAATGCACAAGTCCAAGATACAAAAACAAAGGCAGCCTACTGCCGCCTCTGCCCCCTTTCTCTGCTCAGCTCTGGCATTCAGCTCTGGCATTTCAGCTTTAGCAGTCAGCTTTGGCATTTCAGCTCTGGCATTCCAGCTCTGGCATTCAGCTCTGGCAGTCAGCTCTGGTGGTCAGCTCTGGTGGTCAGCTCTGACGGTCAGCTCTGGTGGTCAGCTCTGGTGGTCAGCTCTGGCTTTTAGCTTTGGCTTTTAGCTCTGGCTTTTCAGCTCTCCTCTCCTCTCCCTACTCTGCTCTCGACTTCAGTACATCTCACGACTGATTTACCCACACAGCCAAGTCCACACAATTCTACCTTCCTTCCTTTTCTTTTAACACCGACAAGTTCTAAAACAAGCATGAAAACAAGACTCTACATTTTCCTTATTCATTTAACAGTTATGATGCTAAAACATATAAACACACAAAGATACATGAACATGAATTTGGGTTTCTAAATTGAAAAGTAAAGGGAAGAAGCAAGGGAGTTAAAGGTGGAACCTTTAGAGGTTTGATCAAATACTCGGCTGCTTGAAATCGCTGGGCTGCTGTTCTTGAAGCTCCGTCCGGCGTGTTGGAACGAGAGAGAATTAAGTGAATGAGAGGAGATGATTTTTGTGAACTTTGTGGAGGAGATATATTTGAAGAGAGAGGACAGTGAGGCGGTGGAGGTGGACGAAAATATCTTGAGGCAAAGATGGGTTGGGCTTTATTGGAATGGTTTGGGCCGGTTCTCATTCTTCCTTGAAAGTAATTAAAAGCTTGAGGCCCAAACAAAATTAAAGCTCAACTCATGAAATGCTTGAATGCATAATTAAATAAATATGCAATGCATATAAATTTAATAACTAAAATTTACAACTGCTTTTGTAAATCATTTTTGTTGGATTTAAAATAAATTCTTTTTCTCAATCCGGCGTGAATCATCTTAAATCTAAGTTCAAAAATTATTCTAAACCTAGCTCGAGGAAAACGGGGTATTACAATATGGTCATATACATCAAGCGAGTATATGATCATATACATCAAGCGTGCATACTTTTCTTTTTATTAAGCTATTCTATGGCAATACGAAGTAACACCGAGTATCATCATATTTCTTTTAGGGATTCGAGTATTAGGGCATCCACATTAGTTGAGACAGTTACTGACTCATCCATGCTTCAGGACCACTTATGAGTCAAGACCTATACTGGTTTAAGTCATCATGCTAGCTCATATGAATTAGTTTTTATTTTGTCCTTTTCATTTAATTTAAATTACACCAATTTAAATAACAAAATTACTTGAATTAAAATTGAATTAATTTAAATTATTAAAATTATAGTAATTAAGAAAACTAAAAATTAAAATAATTATAAAATTAATCATTATTCAATAAGATGGATAATTTTAAAAGTGTCAATAGGGTAATCTACCCACTTTCACAATATGTCTTACAAAACTACCCACCCATATAATATGTCTTATAAAACAACCCAAAACACAATTGATGTTGATAGGTAGACATGAATTTTCGCAAAAGTTCTTACACTTTTCTTACACAAGTACAATTATGTAATAAAATATGTAAGATATGTAGTTAACAATTGTTCAAAATTTGAGAAAATGGCAATAAATGCTAACTCACGTCACTTTCATACATTAATATGTATTGTAGGTTTGAAAATTTTGAAAAAATGAGGGCACGTTTGTGTGCTAAAAATATTATTACGAATGCTAAAAAATCCAAGACTATGTGTATTATGAAATAAGAAAAGCTTCTGAAGCTAATGGCTTAACTAGCCGCCTAAAAACCGTAGCCGGCGGCACTTGCCGCCAAGCTTTTTCACTAACCGCCGGCTACAGCTTTTAGGCGGCTAGTTACGCCATTAGCTTCAGAAGCTTTTCTTATTTCATATTACACATAGTCTTGAATTTTTTAGCCTTTGTAATAATGTTTTTACCACACAAATGTATCGTTATTTTGAGATGTTATTTTAATTTTAAATTTTTTTATATAGTACAAGAAGTGCACATAGATGTGAAATATGAGAGATAGTCAATCTGCCAAAATTTGAATTATAATGGGAGTAATAATACTCACTTTATGCATGATGTGATTGTACATAAAATAATAGACAATTTTTGAAGAAAAACATTGAAACTCATGTATTATACACAAAATAAGATTTTCGAGCTAACCACAAATCTAGCCGCCTAAATATCTTAGCCGGACGCACTAGCCGGCGAAAATTTGTCATCAGCAACTAGTGACGCTGGCTATAGTTTTTAAGCGGCTAGTTCTTTTTTTATGTGTAGAATATTTTTCTATCTCACAATTTATAGTTGTTTGAAATTTTGTACCTTGTTATGAATGTTTCATTGTAACATAAATATTCTTATTTTGTATTTGTATTTTTTTGTTATTTTTTCAGTAAAAAAAGTACATATCAACATGAAATAAAGAGAAGGTGACTCTGAAAAACTTTGGATTGTAGTGAGGCATTAATGCTCACTTTATGCATGCCTTCCATTGCACATGAAATAATAGATTGAATTGTACTAAATGAACAATATATTTTACATGAATTTGTACTAAGGAATCTCATATTAGTCCTTCTTATAAGGCTGCATTTGTGAATGAGAAAACACAAATTCAAATACTCATACATTCATAGTTTAGAGAAGAAATTGAAGAATAGAAACCCTAAATAAAGATTTGAGAAGTGGTTTTGTTGCGAGAGGCGGTGCAATTTGTGTTGAATTTCTGCCTTAAAAGGTGATTCTCTCGTATTCTTCGTATAAATTATAGGTTGCATGTTTGATTGTATGTTGTTTTTAATGAAGAGAGCATGTTTTACGTTATATTTATGAAATAAGTTATTATTTTACCAATACAAGCGGTTCATGGAGATATTAAACTTGTTCCTGGTTGAATGGAATGTCTTTAACACGAAAAAAGTAACTAGCCGCCTAAAAATCATTAACCGGCGACACTAGCCGCCGACCACAAGGTCAGCGGCTAGTGCCGCCGTGTAGTGATGTTTAGGCGGCTAGTTCATTTTTCGTGCTTATTGTGATGTTTTTACACGGTTAAGCATATTTTAATACTATATTTTATGTGGATTTCTAGATAGAATTTGTGAGATACATATATGTGAGATACAATGGAGTCGTCGATGGTATATACTATGTTGGCAGAGGTCCTTCCCCTCGTCAACGAAACTGTTGCGAGCCTAATGTACAACATCAACAATATTGTGATGACGCATTAGTTGAGCCCGAACTACCAATTGTATTATTTGGCGACCAATCGATTTGGTAGGGAGATGAAATGTGGCTTGACCACTGACGATGACGTGGAAGGCTTGTTGGCAACTGCCGAATATCTCATGGTGTACGTTGAGTACAACAACGGTCCGGTTGAAGAAGCGTACATCCCTACTTTTGATTTTGCCCAACCTTCGGGACACGGATATAAAGCACAATCTAGTGAGTATGAGATGATATATCATGGTCTGGCTCCAACATAATACTTTTCATGAGATTGGCAACCGGTGGACGAATCCACATGTAATCAAACGGAAAGCCTTAATTAAATGTGTGAGAGATTTAACCAGGTGCGGACAGATGAAGAACCTGAAGACGAAACCGAAGAACCTGAAGATGAAGGCGAAGAACCTGAGGATAATTCTGATGGAGAATATGATCCAGTGAATGACTCGGGCACAGATTTTGATGCCTCTGAGGATTTATTTGATAGAGTTCACGACGACCGAGCGAGCAGGTTGGATCCGACAAAGTAGAACCCGTCATGAAAATCTGATGGACGAGACCACTGATCTAACTAATTGGATAGTTCTGTTGATTCCAGTGGACGTCACAGCTTCGCTCGTTGCTCGCAAGAGTGACCCATCCAGAGTTGAGGATCTGGGCAAGAATTCTTTTTACAACAGTAAAGAAGAACTGGTCCTTGCTGTTGGCTTGTGGAATATGAAGCAAGGCACTGAGGCAAAAGTGGACCGCTTAGATCATGGGCACCTCTAATTCAAGTTGCTCTTGGGGCTTCCATCTCACCTTTCTGCTTTTCACTTCGACCAGTGATTATGGTCGACGGTACACACCTGAAGGGAAAGAACAATGGTATTTTGTTCGTCGATGTGGCAAAAGGCGGAAACGAGCAAGTTTTTCCCTTGGCATTTGGTGTCGGTCCGATCAAAAATGATGAGTCCTGGAAGTGGATCTTGTCACATGTGAGACAAGCTTGGGGCCAACCCGACAACTTACTAGTTGTATCCGATGTGCATGTCTCCATTGCTAATGTTGTGAAGAGCGAGTTACCAAATGCTACTCACAGTATTTGCTACTGCCACTTGTTGAACAAGATTAAGGGTTACGGGCAAGTTGTTGAGCTTTTCGCCAGGCTGCATACGCCTACGAGCAGTCAAATTTTACAAGTGCAATGTGGTCATTAGCTTGCTTGAAGCCGGTGGCATACGAGAAGTTGATGCACGTAGGCCCTGTGAAGTAGGCACGATCACAATATCCAGTGAACCGTTATATTTTTCTTACATCCAATGCGGCCGAGACTTTCAATGCACGTTTGTTGTGGGTCAGACGCCTTCCCATATGCTCCATGTTAGAGGCAATCAGAATGCTTCTTGAGCAGTGGTTCAATGACAGACTTGCGGCTGCATAAGAGAGCGACGAACTTCTTACTCATGAGGCAACACATAAGTTTAGTGCGGAGCTTACAAAAAGCCGTCGTTACACTGCCAAGTGGACCACCAATAGAAAATACAGGGTTCGTGCCGGTGGTCGCCATTTTATGGTTGACCTTCAAGAGCAAAGCTACGAATGCAATGAATTTAACCTGGACGGCATACCGTGTTCTCATGCGATCGCAACCATTACGTATGTTATTTCTATTTTATTATAAAATTACAGTTATTAGATGCTCACTAAATATAATCATTCTTTTTGCAGTGGATGATTACGTGCACGCTTACTACTGGCAGAGTTCACTGGTTGACACATACTCTCGTGTCGTTAATCACTTGCTCCCTTAGAGCATTGGGATATCCCTTTTGAAATTGCAACTCAGATTGTTTTGCCACCTCTTTCTCGGCGACAAGCTGGTTGTCCCAGAGAAACTCGAGTTCGTTCAGCACGTGAGAGGATGAGTCAAAGGAATACTACAGGGGATGCATCAAGTAGCGAAAAAAATGAGCACCCAAAAGGTGTGGTCTATGTGGCGAGCCTGGTCACACACGTAGATCATGCACGGGTACGGCTGGTGACGAGTAGTTGAATTTTCTGTTATATTCCGTGTACATTGATGTTTTTCACGCCCCTAATTTGAACTTCTTATGTTTTTCATCGTGCTACAATAAATGTAATTCATTTGGATATCAAATAACTTAGGAAACATTTATTATGTGTAAAACATGGAATTAAAATGAATATATAGACCAACTAGCAGTGGAAAACTGAAGGCTCTGGGTCACTAGTCGTGCCCCAAAAATTCCCACGGCTAGTGATGCGGACAATGATTTTTTCACGGCTAGTTGGTTAATTCAGGTTAATTTTATTTTTTATATAGGATGCAATGGATACCAAAGTGAAATATAACATTACAAAAATTCTAATTTATTAGAATAATTGATGTGTTCATGAAGGTGAATAATTAACATTTTTCCTTTGGATATCAATTGCAACTATGTAAAACATCAAAACAATGACATTGGACCAACTAGCCACGGATAATACCTATTCCGGGAGAACTAGCCACGACTCAAAAAGTCAATGGCTAGTGCTAGCCGCGACTTAATTATAGGCGGCTAGTTGGTCCAATGTCATTTTTTTATGTTTTAGAAGCTATTCAACTGTCTGATTTTGAAAAAACTTAATCAGAAAACATACGTCTTTAGTACTGACCAACATTGACATGTCATGACAACTATGAGTTGAAATTATGAATGAGAAGTTGGACAAACGCACAATGTTTACCGCAAAGTTGAGTATAGAGCATAACATGAGTTAAGATACCTAGGTTATGCATAAAACTGTAAAATAAGCTCAAAAAACCAACTAGCCTTGGTAATTTCCTTTTCTGGCTTCACTAACCGTTAACTTTTTGGTCAACGGCTAGTGAAGCCAAAAAAGGAAATTACCAAGGCTAGTTGGTTTTTTGAGCTTATTTTATAGTTTTATGCAAAATGCAATTGATTATAAGTTGAAATATAGAATTACAGATACTCAAATATTATCTCATAATTGTTGTTGCCATAAAATGATCAAGTAGTAGTAGTAGATAATAATAGAAACCTAACAATGAGTTGTCATAAAATGATCGTAAAAATGTCAAAATACATAACCAACCCTCCGAGGGGATGCAGAACTCATAGATGCTACTGCCTATCTTGCGCCTATAGTCGTGGGAGTGATTATTGCCCCATGCAATGCTCGGTGAGTCTGATATCAGACGCTCCACATATATGCACACATAAACACCAGAGCTGCATTGATCCGACTGGTGAAATCGCTAATCCGGCTCGGCATAGTGGATTTGCAATTTACGCCAAGAGAGGTTTTATAATGGGTTCTGGACAATCTCTGTCCTTTCGAACCACTTAGCCACGTCAAGCAGCCTACTAAAAAGGGACTGCAGTAGATATAGAGCGATTAGCAGGTCGTAGCGCGGTTGTGGCAGCGTCTTGAACAACTGTGAATTGAAGACGTCGCAGTTACCCGTCAGCATATCCACTCTACATGTAATGAAACGCCCACATAAAAATATAGGCAGAATGACTTGCACACACAAATACAATTGGTGAACAATCAATTAAAAAACATACTCCAGATACAATTTGTCTATTCACTTTATAATGTAGGTATATATATGTACCGTGGTGGCATTCATCCAATCATTATGAGTCGATGAGATTTCATGGCCATACACCAGATACATCTTTTTGGGATACGGGCACCAGTCACGATAAGGCATGTCGGACCACAAAAGATGTGCTTCGGCCTTCGTGGGGAACAAGTTGCGCGCAGTCGCCATTAGCATCTTGAATTCTTCATCCAAATATTTATGTTGCAAAAAAAATATTATATTAATAGAATATTTCATTATAACAGCAGAATATTTAAATACTTACGAAGAATTATGTTACTAATATGACAGTGGTCCTGCTATCAACACCTTCTATCAAGTCAACTCGCGCGATCAATCTATGCCTCATCGTCATCATATACACATCAACAACCTGTATGTACTTAAATGTTAGTATTGAGTAAACAAACATGATCAAACGATAAGAACTGTTTCAGAAATTAACCAACCTTGGTCGTGAGGTTGCTCTTCGTGTTTTGCATCCTGCTCCAAAATTTAAACGAGAGTGGGTGCCCATTCTCTACCACCATCACCGTCTTGTAGTGCCCACGGCGGCCATCCTCCATCATACGATCAAATGCGTACATATTGTTGCTCGACGGGTTTCGGCACGGCGTTGTGAACGTATGGTGATCGAAGTGCAGCCGACAGCTGGCGTTGTCGGTGGCTTCTACGCGGTGGTGCAATCTCTAGTGGACAAATTCTGAGGGGAACGGCAGGTACCGCCTCAGAAACTCCCTATGTTTCATTTAAAACAACACAAGTTAAACAATGCAAACAGAAGTTAAATGACTATAACATTAATGCAAAGACAACATACCCCCATTATACTGCTGCCAATACTGGTGCATTTCTGCCTCAGTATATCCAGCCTCTCTAAGAATCGGCATCAAAGAACAAGGCAGCTCAGTCGGGTATGCTGAACTAGTACCCTGCTCAGCCCACGAGTAGCGTGGACCCGCATAAGAACTCGACTCACCGAATAGCGTTAAATGTTGGACATCCATGTACGGAGTGTCCACATCCCCAAAAGTAATCGGACCACCAAAAGGATCATGCTGCCACTGTGGGGTGTGCGCATCATCACCGATAGGATGTCCCGCCTCCCGTTCAGGGGACTCGTGTACAGGGAACCAGTGATGCGATGGGGCCTTCGAGGATGCACGCGTTGTCGGATCAGAGTCGGGCTCGGGCTCGCGTCGCCTCTCTGAGTGAGATCGTGGAGCAGGTCTGGGCACATAAACATCAGTGTTATGCGAGCATCGACAACACATAGACTCCAACTTCTCCTCGAACCAATTCTTCATCCTCGTGAATAGGCTCTCCTTCACATTCCTCTGTATCCGGCCCTCACTCTCGTGCATCATTTGCTGCATGCATTGCCAATCCTGCTCGCTTCACTGTGATGGCACAGGAGCACTACTCTCTCCCTTGTGCCTGGGCCTCGAGTCCCTGTAAGACGTCCGATCGGAAGTCACGGGGAGATCGCCGCCACTCTACTCGTGATGGTCGCTGCTGGATGAGGTCTCCACTACTTGTGCTCTCGGGCGCTTGCCAGGGTCCCGCCTCGAACTGCGACGTCGTGGCTCATGATGAATAGAAACATCGCTGCCGTGCCCACCACTGTAGCGTGCCCAAGCATGCCTACCAAATGGTTGGGGGCCCAAAAATGGGACGCCTAGATCATCTGCGCCTGTCACCGATCGCGAATAATACGTCGTGACCTCGTGCTCATCGGGCCTCATCTCGGTAATTCGTCCGTCCTACAATAAGAAAATATGTAACTAAAGATTAATATTCATAAAATACAATATGATTAACAAATAAATACATAAATTATTACCTCAAATAAGGCTGTAACTCCTCTCTGGCGGACTTCAAGAACGTCCACCTCCAGCATCTAGAGTGTAACCCCGCATTATGTATGGCCACGACTCTGCCCAAGCCGTCAACAACCTCAAGTGCCCAAACAAATAGGGCATATGAAGGACCGTAGAAGTGGTACTTCAATGTCACTTTTATATTCTTCATCCAGTAATTATATGCGTAGGCTGCCCATAAAAATGTGGAAAATGCCTGCAAGTCATCTACCAAAGCCCATGTCCACGGCTCCACGGGTTGTGGCAAGTCCACTCCCAAAATAAATGCGTGTAGCACCAACAAGTGGACCACACGAAGGTATATCGAGCCATCAGGGTCATGGACCGGATTGTTCGTGTCCAAAAATTGATCGCTCAATGCCCCAACTGATAAATGCTACCCATAGCAAAATCGCATGAATGCTCTAGACCTTCTCAGATCGTGCTCTGCCTCAGGATCAAAAGGCGACTCCCCGAACGACAATCCTGTGATGAGGAAAAAATCTCCCGGTGAAAAGCAAATCCTCTTTCCATTGATATAGAACCAGATGTCCTCACCCTCCTGACCGTCGCCTCTCATCTTAATCCGACGAGACACAACATGGTACAATGCCATGTTGCACTTGTAGCCCGGGTCCCAATCCATCAGCATACCAAAGCACCCCTGTCTGAATGTGTTCTCCAGTACTTCACCCCCAATGTCATTGAGTCTACGCGTTACTTGAGTCAAGTAAATGGTCTTGTAGTATATACCGATCTGAGTCCCAGAATGATTGATCGTACGGGGCCTCCAATAAGGGATAATCTCCTATTCCAAAATCATAAATAGCTCAATTTCATCAACCAAATACACATACATATTAATAATTTCACAATAACTAGGCTAAAAATAGTGGGGGAATTCTGAAAACCAAACTAGCCGCGGAAAATTAAGCTTCTCACACAACTAGCCGTCGACAATGGCTCGTCGACTGCTAGTGGCGTGAGAAGAATAATTTTGGGCGGCGAGTGACCTTTTTAGGATTCTCCCACTATTTGAAAGGCTATTTTATGAATTCTGAAAAATATAAAATAAATACCAAATAATGCATTATTAAATCATAAAGCACTCGAAAAGTAATTATAAAATAAAAAAAGCTTAAATAAACAACTAGCCGCCTAAATTTAATTTTTTACAGCACTAGCCGTTGGTTTTCCAGGGAGAGCGGCTAGTGCTCTAAAAACTAAATTTAGGCGGCTAGTTGGTTAATTAAGCTTGTTTAATTTTAATTAATATTTATGCAATTTTATCATTCTGAATTTCGTGAAAAACGTTATTATTTTATGCGTAATACAGTAAATCCACCAAACTAATATAAACCTCAATTTATTCGGTATAAATCCACCAATTTATTCACCAAACATATACGAAATAAATCTTAAATATAAATCCAATTTATTCACCAACCATATACCAACCTCAAATATATATGAAATAACATATATCCACCAAATAAAAATTTTATTCGAAATAACTATAGGTGGCTTCTCGCCGGAAGGAAAGTTGCGTGGTGGAGCCTCAAGAAAGAGAGATAGAGAGAAATCCGCTTTTGGCGCGTGTCTGTGCGTGGAAATTTGGGGAATATGGAGTCAGTATGTGTGTGGTTGCATTTGTCTATGAGGGCGAGAGATAAGGGCGAGGACAGTGGCTAGTTGCTGCTGTCAGCCGGAGATTTGTGAGGCGACTGTTAGGGCTCGATTTTGAGAGATAGAGTATGTGTGTGCGTCTGGTCTGTGTACGAGTCACGAGAAAGAAGATGCAAGGGAGAGGGAAGTCAGAGGGAAATGGCAGCCGCCGGTGCTGGCTGCCGCTGTCAGAGAAGAAGAGGAAATGAGGGGGGATGTTGGTGTGTGTGCGTCTGTGCGGCTGGGGTGGCGTGGTGGTGGTCGGAGTTATGGTGCGCGGTGGTCTGAACAGGAAGGGACGGCCGGTGGGAGAGTAAAAAAAAAATAACTTAACGGCAAGAAAACGGACATTTTCTCGCTGGGTTTAAATGTACCATTTTCATGAACTCTAGGAGTTTATTTGGGCCAAGGTCGAGAATGGGGAGGGATATGCTTTAAGGGTGTCCACTTTAGGGATGGATTTGTACTTTAAGCCTTTAAAATTTAACAAAAACCTAAACTATATATTGCTAAAATTTGACAAAAGCCCAAAATTTTAGCCCATTAAAATATTTTATTAACGCTAATTCATTTTCTCTTTTGATTTACACGTGTGCTGGAGCGCTGCTCCTCCGACTTCTGTTTCTTTCTTTCTCTCCACATCAATGGCAGTCACTTGGTTCAGGTATGAACTCTTTTTTAAGTATTCAACGAGTGAAGACATGCGCACCTTAAAGAGGCAATGAGCCGAGCTCATTTGAACGAGCCGCAACTTGAGCTCCCCCTTTCCGCATCGGTCGACTCATCACTTGGGCAGACTGGCGTAAGATTTATGAACCGACCAAGGTGGATGCTCTTATAGTTTTATAACGCATTTTATCAGTTTATAATTTATTAAATCAAAATGGAATAATGATAAAACTTTCTGCTGAAAAAATTACCCAAGAGTGGGTTGTATATCATAGCTAGTAATATAATACATGAGGATATTAAAATAAACTAGTATCAAACAACGGTACAAACATTAAGTTGCTATATCACTTTTGTTTGCAAAACAAAATAATTACAAAAAAATTGACGTGGATAACAATTAAAAATGAGCAAAAACATCAAAAGGGAAAAAACAAGAAAAGAAACAAAGCAAAGCGAGGATTGGGAATAAAGAAACTTTACAAGCGGAAAAAAGAAAAAGATTTACATTACAAAACGGTGTTGATATGAAGTGCTTTGAGGAGTGAAGTGGCCATTTGTTTAACCAAAACTTGGCCTCCAGAACTCTGCCCATCTCTCCTCTCCTCAATCAAATTCTTAAGCTTCTGAGGCAGATCATTCTCCACTATCAGTTGCTTTGGACGTGGGTGGTGCTCATATACCGCCTGACCACAAAACGCAACATCAAAACACACCCCTTACAATACGAGCACAACTAGAGATACTCATATTCTATATATTATTTATCAAATACCTATCAACACCTAACCAGTTCATCATGCATCATATCAAAAACTATTTCACGGATAATTTAAAGAAGATAACCTTGGAAGAAACTAACAACTAAGCATAACCTACATATATGCAGCAACATTCATTTCCATACAGCAACAAATACGTAATGGATAGAGTCCCGTGCATCATTTTACTAGGGAATAGGAAAATGTCAAGTTCAGACACTTGACTTTTCAACTATGTAGGGCTAGTTTTGTATTTAAGGTTTGACGAAAGCCAAAAGGTTGCTGATTCAGTAACAAAGAATGTGGGAATGTACGGATTTTGGAGAGAATGCAAAAGGTGGCGTTTCAAAGAAAGTTGGGCTTGCAAATAGCGGATCTTCAAGGTAACAACTCTTAGAGAACCAAAAAAGGTAGCCAGCAACAGTAGGATGGGACAAAAAGAGAGAGCTACTCAGTTCGATATCCTCTTTAATTCTTGGAACATAGAACCCCTTCATCTATTTTCATCATGGTTACAGTAGGTAACAGGTAGTGCAGAAGAAGCTGGGTTGCAAGAAAATGCAAGGTGACACCCAACTCTGACGAAGTAGAACTTTGGTATAGAAACTTTGTTCCAGCTAAAGGTGACTGGTGATAAATAGAAAACTGAACTCATCATAGACAAAGTGGATTTTTGGTCTGTGCATTCAATTTCTTTAGATAATTGAGAGCAGCGAAACACGAAAAAGCTAGACAAGGATAACATTTTTTTAATGATAACCACTACGCACACCCCATTACGTGATTTATGACATATGTGGTAGTGTGAGAGTCCTGTCTGATGCTAAGTTGTAATTTGCAGCTATAGTTTTACATGAATTCCCCTACACCACCTACTAAGAAAATAATAAAACACAGAAAGTTTTCCTAGTATCAAGGTCACTCAGTTTTACTGCAGAGTGCAGACTGATTCTTCTTGATATAGCACAATACGGTATATAAAGTCACATACCTTTATTAACTTAAGCAAATTCAGACGAGCTATTGCATCTGGATGATCAAGTCTCGAGATTAGCAGTGGTGTCAGACCATTAACTGCCAGAGTAGTATTTATTCGAGAAGATTTTCTGCAACATAATTCATAAAGCGTTGTGAGATCCACTGAATAAAGCCAGATGAAAATGTCCATTACATGAATCACTGGATACACCACACTTAAAAATGAGTAGCAAGTCAATAGAAGGTGCATATATGGAAACTGAACCACTTCCCAGATCAAATATATATATCCTATTCTCCGGACTGGGAGGCTAAAACCGACATAATGTTAACTATTTCCATTATATAATCCAAAGAATATTAGTTTGGTTTGACATCCATGGTTGGACTTAAAGTCCAATTACTGCAGCGTAATAGTGGGTTGACCGTACTCAAATCTGGAGAAAGTGGGTTCAGCCAAACTCTATTGAGATAAAAAAGAATATATTTGGGTGCAATTGTAGTCATGAAAAGTAGATACAAATTGCATATGCACAAATTGGACTTATATATTGATTCCAAAAAAAATCAGGAAAGGCCTAAGACGGGCAACTTCTGCAGCATTTCAGATGCAAATGGAACACAAAGTACCAGAGTTTCTACATACAATGCGTTACTCGCCAATAAAATGCTCATTCATTCTCTCATCTCTTAATACATTCTTATTTCCCATAGAAAGCAGTTTTATTTCAGCCTAAAATCAAATTAGAGAAGGAAATAAGGCTAGTAATTCTCCAATAATTGTTTCGCCAGAAACTTAAGTCACTATAGCAAATTCTAAAAAGTTAATCCCTTGAGATGTTATGCATTAATTAGATCTAAATCAAGCTAATGATTATATCTGTAAGACTAAGAATACTATAAAGATGCATGAGGGCACATAATATATAAAATATGGAAGATACATAGATATCAGTAGAGACGTACGTGATAATTTTCAAGAATGGTTCTAATATGTGCAAGAAGTGTTGTTCCGGACAGCACTGGAAGAACTTCACCAATTTCTGGACAGCATCCTTTTTTAGCAAAGCCTGTTCTACTTTCCTATTCTCATTGTCGTGGGCCAAGCATACAGCAATAGAATCTAGTGAAGTCACAGACCAGATATTATCTTCAAGAAGGCTCAGATACACATCCAGTCCTCCATGAGCTCGCAACTGCTCCCTTGAATTTCTCGATGCATGAGCCATATCACAAAGCAAAGGCAATGCATACTGTCTTAGAGGAGAATCTGACATGATGAAATGCATTAAGTGGGGAATGATCCCATTTTCTGCAGCTTGTTCCTGTCTCCTCTTATTAATCTTACATAGGTTGAATAGAGCATTAAGGACCTTCAGCGAATGAAAGAAGACAGACAATGTCAAATGAGAAAGATCAAGCGTACTGAAGGGGAGATGAAATCATTAAAGAACATTAAGCGCTCAGTTTGAAAAGATAATAGAACCATATGGTTTAGTATTTGGTCAACTGCATGTACTGAATCAGATTGAGTTTTTACCAAGTAAACCCCAAGACACCACCTATAACTCCAACTATACCTCACATTCAAGCATACTCAACAAATTTTAATTGCTGTTCATCAGACTATCATATATCCACAAATGACATAACAAAGAAGTACAGCTAGAAGTGGCCCAAATGCAAGCTCTGCAGCCCATGTCAGGTAAGTTACTTCAACTATATACAGAAATACGAAAAGTAATAGCACCCATTGCCTATACTACAGCACTTAACCTATGAATTTAATTTATCCAGAGTAGCCATTTAGATGAGTTATTAAGACTGTAAGAGGGCAGAGTATAATCACCCTATAGTAGAATGTAAGTAAAAGAATACAAACAATGTCTCACCTCATGATGTATTTGTGACACAAGGGAACCTTCTTTGAGATCAAGATTTGGGATTAAATATTTGATAGCATCAGCTCGTTGAAGATGTTCTAAGCAATGTGGGTCCGTTGACAGATGGTTTATACACTTCAACAGCTAAAGGAACATGATTATAAGAACCTTTGACCAGAAACAGATTAAACGCAGAGCAACGTTGAAAAAAGAGAAACTTTTTCTATACCTTTAGAAGAATCGGGGGTTCTATCTTATTGAACATTTGGAAGAGACGACTAAGCAGACTTTGGCTGCACATATAAGATTTTACTGCAGTGTCTGCTGCAGCAAATTCAAATAGAAGGTCTGCAACCTTTTCCAGATACTCCCGAGCAACATCAACATTCCATGGTGAGACCACATGGGTAAGTAGTCCTGATGATGTTGCACTCCCTGGTCTAGCATTCAAAACTCCTGAACCGGATAGCACGCCAGATGCTCTTTGTGATGCAATTCCAGAAGCAGCAACAGTTCCCCCGTTCGATGTCACATGTTTCTTATTTGCTGCTTTAGGCGAACTTCTAGGCAATGAATCTACATTAGAATTTTCCCTTCCTTTGCCAGAGACCTCTGGGAAGAAACTAGAAACTATTAGGGTCATAGTACATTAGTGCTTATAACTCTTTACTAAAAACAAGCTACAATGGCTAAATGACCATTCACAAAGTAAAACTGCAAAGCAATATGTCCAAGACACAATTACCACAAGAATCAAAACTGAAAGATTCTAAAGCAATTTTGATACAGATCATTATTTAGTAATAGTTAATTAGTTATATATTGTTTCTTTAATTTATTTAGTTATTTAGGCTTAAGTTATTTAGGGCTAGAATAAAGTAATGGGTCATGCTTTTGTGTGGGCTCCAAGATATTTCTTGGGCCTCAAGTTTCTGTAGGTCTTTAAATAAGTTAATAGTGAGTTAGGGTTAGGATTATCGAATATCGCTACAGTATTATTCTGGACAGCTTCTGCTGTAGGCCACGCAAGAGGAGTTCGGGACAGCGTTCTTGCTGTAGGCCTCGCAAGAGGAGGGTTACTCTCTGTTTTCTTTGTTCATTATTTATTTTAATTTATTTCTTTCAGTTCTCTAGTTCTTTGCTTATCTCAATCCTTTCACTCTATCAAATTTATCCTTCAGGCATATAGTTGTGGGACTTGGGTCAGGTATTGAAAGAGTAACTCAGAGATTAACTTTCGAAACAACTATGATAAATGAGCAGATATTTGCTCACCTGCGAATTCAGCCATCAAAAAGTCAAGACCATTTGTTTTCTTGTCAGTTGATCCATGTAAAAGAGGCAAAATGCTTTCATGTTTCTCCATCCCTGTAAGATGTTTCACATACTCAAGCTGCCCAGAGAAATGACGTGATGGCGGTTCTTTATCCAACAAACTCAAAAGGGGTCGAATATTTTCTTGCTGACTACCAGTGTGAGCAGATGATCCATTTGTTGTGGCATCCATGGATTTTGGAGCCCTATCCATGGATATTCTTCCACCTGTTATATTGGCACCTCTTTGCTGCTTTAGGTCAACTTCAGCTCTAGAAGGCTCATTCTTCCACCTGTCTACACTTTCCCTGTCTCTAGTAGGAAGGTGATCCTTTATTGCCGAATTGGATAATCTGTCCAAAGATGCAGGATCTGTCACTCTTGAAGCACCTAATGCCTCCACATTAGAAATGCTGGATTGAGGCCTATCAGCATCTGAAGCAATGAATCTCGATTCAGGAGAATGTGATGCAGAAGCTCGCGAAGGTTCTAGTATTCCAGTTTGTGAAATATGATCTCCAGGCTTAACTTTAAGGTGATCAGGCAGGTCATTCCCATAAAACGTAGAATCTATTCGCGTAACTGGACTGTTAGCATCCAGAGCATCAGATCTTGGTCGTGAACTTAGACCATCTGAAGCAAACCCACCACCAGAAGCTATAGAAGCTAGACGGGTTGCTTCATTCAAACTATAAAGAGTGTTAATAAGTCTGAGTAGTATCCCATTCTTGGCAGCTATACGACAAAAATCATTTCTAGAGGTTGACTTTTGAAGCTTAAAAACTTGCCACATTCCATCTATAGCCATATGAACCATTTCCCTGGAAGTGAGGCAACAAAAGTAATTAGCATACCAAATGAAAACCAAAACGAGTTCCTAGGTCACAATAATATAATGACTCAGAAATATGGATAGTCACAAAGAATAATGCAATAGGATAAACCTACAGGTGAGAATGGCTGTAGTACCCCATAGCCAGTATAGATGAAATACAGAAATTATCCAAATTTGATTACATTTCTAATTCTGATGTAAGAGAAAGCAATTGAACTATTAATGTGTTTCTACACAATCCAAAACTATCTTTTAATAGGAAACACTAAAGTTTATAGAAAAGAGATGGGGCTATTACAATAAGCGATGAAAAATCCCGAAAGAGTGATGGCATCCTAACAAAAGATACGAACCCAACTTATAGCTACATATCCAACAAACAAACACACATAGAACACCCTTGAGATTTTATGGTTTGAGACCCACCAAGCAACTCTAAACTTTACCTACCCCACATTCCTCAAAGGATTCTCCTTGATCCTAAAACATTCACTCTGCAGGCAGAATGACCAACAGAGGGCTGGAATGATAACCCCTCTTATGACACTTTACCCTTTTTGCATAACAAACTACCAAGTACCAAGATTAGACAAGCCCAATTCGTTCCAACACTCTATGCCAGAATAGAAGGGAGGAAGGGCAACCTAGACAGGTATGATCTAGGTCTTCAGGCTAAATCCTACATAATTTGTCTATTCACTTAAATCCCATAAACTCAAAACAAATACTCCCTCCATCTCTCAATTTCATGCCCCTTTGAGAATGACACGGGTTTTGATAAAATGGTTGAGTGTGTTGTTAGTGGAATAAGGATCCCACCTTTATGATAGTGTTAAAGTGGAGTATGAGTCCCACCTTTTATGGGGTTGTGTGAAGTAATTTTACTAAAAATAGAACGGGGTATGAAATTGGGGGACGGACTAAAATGGTAAAAGGGGTATGACATTAGGGGACAGAGGGAGTAATTTTTGCAAAATGCATCTTTATGTCCTCTTTCTTAAAAGTTTGTTTCAATTAACCCCGCTTGTAGTTAGTCCTTGCATGACATGTTTTTCTCATATACTTGCCAAAATACTTAGTGTTGCTGTTTAAGAACAAGGATTTTGTGATGAGAGAAATCAGAAGTATGGCATACATAAAATGGATATTGGTAAACACTTATTGGATTTGTTCAAATAAAACTTTATAGAACATGTGGTAAATTAAGATATACGATCATATATTAACCATTTATCAATTTTGTTGATTTGTTCCACTAATAATCTTCCATTCTTCATCAAATGTAAAGAACATATTGTACTCTAGGCTTGGTACACAGAAGCACACTTCTACTTTCAGCAAAATGTGATTCAGGATGCAACTTGAAGTTATCATATATTAACACATTATAGTTTTTTAAGGTGCAATCTGCCAGGCCAATTTAGAGGGTGTAAAATATCACTTACCCTGGCCGGGGTGGGGGGGGGGGGGGGGAACATTTTTAACTTAGAAATGGAAACAAATGGATAAAACTAAAATATTTTTTGTCCGAATATTTTGTCGGAGTTTTTTTCATAAGTGCATATCATGTCATCAGTACACAAAATAATATGCCAGTACCATAAATGTTAGGCAACAGATGACATATAGTCACATTTTTCTAACTGACTATAAATATTTATTCTTATCTTATGTGATGTGTTCCTGTTGCAAAGTGTGTTCATATACTGTGATAACTCCTGCTATTTCAGAAGTTCCTTTCAGTAGCCCTTGTTTTATTGCAACATTAAATATTTCAAAAGTCAGTCGGAAAGGACCCTGTGAGATGAAATCTAGAAGTACAAGAACTGATTAAAACATGAAAAATGGAAATAAAAAATATTAAAACAAACATTAAAATACAAGGACCTAAAGATGTATTTGCCTCATATCCAACTGTTTAAACACAGAACCTTAGCTTCTTTAGTTTAGGTTCTAGAAATTATCTAAACTGGATGAAAAATTGCACAATTTTGACAAGAATGGCATCTATAAAAATCTACCTGTACTTCGCATAATCAGCCTCTAGAAAGCCCACCAAGATAGGTATACCACGACAAGCAATAAACATTTGCAATGTCAGAGAGCTGGAGGAAACAAAAGATTAAATATCATACACTGAAGCAGAAGAATATAGGTCAAGAAATAATTCTCAGGAGATAACATTTAACCTTGATTGGCAGAGTTGTTGAAAAAAAAAGGCTGCTTCCATGCGCACCTCCCGTGGACGATCATGTACAGCAAAACTCATCACAATGGGAATCTGGAACATTTTTATAAGTACATTTCAATGTAACCAACAATACCAAAAAAAAGGCTCTATAACAGACTTCATTTCCATACTTCTTTTCTTTGGAAGGGGATCGAACAAGTTACAAGTAGAAGGAAATTTGGCATCAAGATATCAATCATTAGCATAAATTTATAATGTGATGAAGATCAGAGATTTCAACATCCCTTCTATGATCCAAAACTCTCACCCAGAGTATGCCACCAGAGATCAAGTGATTTCTATAAATACCTTAACCAGTCTTATATAGATAGGTAACTTGACGAAAGTTACAGCGAGTTTTGGTAATACAACTATACATACAAAGAATGAAAGAAGAATCCAAATAATAGTAAATTGAAAAATTAAGGACTTCTTACTTTCATATCCAGAAAGACCCTATCTAAAAGTCAATTTCTTCTTGAGTACTGTATAATTATTTATCTACAGGAAGAAGATCGGAATCCTAATATAATCAGAATACTTACCAGTCACTCTAAGTAACTCAAAAGTTTACAGTCACAGAGTGAAGCACATGGATAACCATCAAGTTAAATGAGTTGGTATTTTAACTTCAAATCAGAAAGTTTGTAACAAAATATAATGCTTTAGGCACCATTATTGACCTTCATCATGGTTCAAGTGGACCTAAACAATACATATTCCTGGAATTGAATTGTTTAACATGTCTTCAAACTTCAACCCACACATACAGTCAACTTCAACCTACACATACAGAAAGAGAGAATTAGATTTGCAGAACACTTACAAGACCCACTAGACAAGCATTCTCCTGAAATTCTGTGTTATCTTTGATTATTTGATTCAGAACTTGTAGAACTGAGCATATAACCTGATATGGGATGAAACTGATCAGCCACACAATAACTCACTCAGTGCATATAAAGCAACAAGGAAAAACAATTTATTGAACTTCATGCTAGTTACATACGCGAGTTCTTGGAACCTCAAGCAGTTCCATTAGAGGGAGCAAACCATGTTGTGTAATGAAAACAATCTTCTGATCTGGTCGCTGATGAAAGAAAGTTGTCAACTTCTGACAAGAAGATACTATCACATCTTCTGGTTCATCTGGCCTCAGCAAAGACACCAATTTGCTGAATTCAACAGCCTGTGCAAGAGAAACCACATGAAAGTTAAGAAATTGCATCTATTTCTGTAACAGAAGAACATATTAATAACAACAAAATTGAAAAACATATAAAATTTGGCCACAACACAACTAGGATCAGGATACAAAAACTAATTCCATATCTAACAAATAGATCATTAAGCAAGATAATCCATGGAAACTTCCCAAGAGATACATGATGCCTAGACTCCAAGAAGCAGTAAAGGACTTTCAAAACTGGCTGAGTTAGAAAACATAATACTTCTAACAATACTGGAGAAAGCATGCATCAGAACTCTTTCATCAATCCCATAGAAAATAATAGCCATAATCATGATTATAGCGACTCATTATGTCGATATATTTAAGCACTAATGACTGAAAAATACATAGGAACTCAAAACACAGACAGGAGTAAAAGTTTATCAAGTGAAAACTAATGCTCAAACCAAGTCTCTCTCCCTTTACAGTAGTCGTGTCTAGTACGCCACCACGAAGCAGTACCCGTCAACAAATAATCAGGACAACCTTGTAGCAAGTTTTAACACAATGTTGACATATAACCTGGATAAGAAGAGAAAGCAATCCTGCAAGAGAATAGCTAGATGTACCTGAAGGTGAAAAAGATTTTCTGCAGGCAATTTATCTTCAAATACCTGACAAGCATGTTAAGCATAAGATAATAGACTAGAGGAATTTTGATAAGAAAGTAAATTCCATTTTATATAGTCAATCTTACCAGAGTATCAATATCAATTACATCTTCCTTTAAAACACCCATCATTAAGCGAAGTAGGTCACCACTAGCCTGAACAGATTCATTCTCCATTTGTTTCTGAGCAATTGTAGCCCGTAACTTTGTTGCCAGGTCATTCTTTCCACCATCAGATACCATATTTCCTTGAATTACATTTGAAGAGGATGCAGAAGTAGAGGCTTCAGCTACCCGGTCCTCCAAATTGTCCAAGGGATGAAATAAATCATCCAAAGAAGCATCACCCGGGGAGTCACTGAATTTACTAAGTTCATTTCCTCCTGAAGACATTGGTTCCTTCACAGCCTACACATGCAGAAACCAGATTGATTTAGAGCAATTAGATCAGGAGAAACACTGTATGTAGCACACAAATGCATAAACAACCTGATGAATTGGCATTTCTGACGAAATTAAGCCCTATTAAGGGAATGAAGAAGTATACAAATGATTCAAGCAGCATGCCTCGGAAAAGCTAAATTAACCAGGAAAGAAGACAAGAAAGTGTCACATTTTAGCACAACCAACATCCTTTAAGTCTGCACTACCATGAGTAGGCCATACAACCACAAACCCATTCAACAATTACAGATTCAAGTTGTTACAAGATATTCAATGCCCCATATCTGCTACTCTTCCTAATATAGTACTTAATTTAATTTCGTTCTGGTAGAATACTTGTTTTCAAGTTGTCGTGGCTAAGGAAATAAGTGGTCTCAAATTACCAGACAGGCAATGACTCCATAAGTCCATACCAGGCAGACAAATACAACACATTTTCAGTCTCGTACTGCACATAAGCAATTTACTGGGCACTCAAAAGAGAATCAAATACAATCAATTCAGAATCTTCAAAGTTACAACTACAAATATGACAGTACTGAAAGTATAGAAATTGACAAAACGCCACCCTCATGACTATCACTATTCCACATAACCCTGCGCCAAAAATATCACTTTCAGAAAAAACATGTTTAACTGAAAGGCAGAAAGGATCTGAACAGTCAAGATTACCTTCCTTGGGCTAGAATCTTGGTTCTTTTGACCAAAACTAAATTTTCCGTGAATGATACCAACTGCACTTCCTTTTTTTTCAACTTTCCTGGCGACAACAGTTCTCTTTGTAGACTCAGCACCTTCCACCACACCATTTATCAGCATTTCACCCTGCTGATTTAGGTTAGATCTCTGGTCTTCGACCGAATTAGAAGTTGCTGACTCATGACTATCCAAAAGTCTGCTCGAGCTGGTCTCAATAGGTGATTTCTCATGGATAACAAATGTGGGAACTTGATCTGAAATAGTATCTTCTTCAAGGTTATTTGTCCTTTCCTCAGTAAGATTAGTTTTTAAGCTTTCATCCTCATAAGACTTGCTAACAACTGAAGTCTCCGAGGATGACATCTCTGCTTTATCCTGAAAGCAAAAACAGGGTTTTAGAACATAAATATATAATTTAAAGCATCATCTTCAGATCAAGCAAAAGTAGAGGTTCAAACAATAAGAGGACAAATCAAGCCACAGAACATGAAAGTTTCAAACAACAATTACTTTACTTTCTCAGCAGAAGAGGTTTCAATAGTATGCCCTTGTTCACTGCTACTTATATCAGCACCCCCAGCTCCAACTTCCTCAATGTTCCTGCACAGATTGCACAATTTATGCTTAAACTCTGCATCTTCTCAATTTTGACAGTCAAAAGATCTATGACACATTGAATAAAATGAAAATAAGAACATGGAAAAGAAGGCCTTCCAGTTACTTAAGTCAAGAACACTTATATAAAGAAATTATGTGCTTCCACTGGACCACAAACTCATAGCTAGATGCGGAAGAAGTAAGAGTATAAGTGGCAAAAGACTTCTCACAAGAACTATATTATAGAACCTAAGTCTAAAGATACAGCAATACAGCAGATCTCTTCCACTCGTTCGTTAGAAAATCAGAATCAGATCAGCAGAATCCATAAAGTCTCCCAACAAATTCTAATACTAAGGTCATAATATGAACTATTAGGCGTTAAGGCCAGCGTTCCGAGATTGTAGGGGTCATGTGAAGCACTACAAGAACAGAGAATCTATTCATACAGCACAAAACAATTTAAACAGTTAAAAATCAACATAATGAAATTCGGCCAACAAAATATTTCTAGTACAGTGTTTAATAGACATTGCATGGTGTATAACCTAATCTGGGGGTAGCGTAGACGCACATCAATAACATTTTAGACAATATACTGAGCATCAGAACTTAATAACTAAATTCATCAGAATCAATTCCTCAAGCATCAAGCCTCAAGACAACAAATAACTCTAAGACTTCATGTCAATCTGGGTGAAAAAAACTAAATTCCAAGGATGAACTAATGGATGCAAGTATGCATGTACTATTGCAGTTCCGTTGAGCTAACTCAATTAAAAAAGGAGAAGACCTTTTGTCGAGTTTTCCTAAGGCAATAAATTATTATATTGGTGCTTATGCTCAGGGACAAAGAGAGAACTGGTATGAACTACCTCAGGGTTCCACTATGACGAAGAGTATTCTGCAGTGCACGTCTTGAGTTTTTAATCCAATGGTGTGAAAGTAATGTCTTTGCATCAGGCCTCTGTCCAGCATCCTGAAATGTCAAACTAAATTTCAGTGTAATTCAAATGGCACTAACATGATTTGGTAGTATCTTAGGCACAATAAGCAAATGGCACTACTTTAAATACCAAGGGAGCACAAGAGATCACTTTAAATATTTGAAGAGCATCAACAAATAGTCTTAGAAGAATTGGTCCATCAATATTAGTTATGTGAAATAACTAAAAAAAAAAAACAGATATTTATTATTAGAAGAAATCAAAACAGTACAAAAGGGAAGAGTTATCCCCAGAATGCACTCCACACTCTAGAAAATTCTGACACAAAAAGGCCCTAAGCTCCTCATGACTTGAGACCGACTATGCAACCAATATTGTATAAAGCTTAAGACGGCTCTGCGAGGCAAGGTGGTAATCCTCGAATGAAGATAAAAAAAATCATAAAAAATATTAAAGAAAGATATAAAACAACATATAGCAAACAAAAAAATCTAAGATGAGGGTTCATAAGTCTTAAAATCATAAAATAAAAGCAGAAGATCAAGCAACGCGAAGCTGTCAGTGCGATGCTTGAACATGCAGTTTTTTTTTTTTTTTAACTTTTAATACATTAGCTTTAGGGTTAAAAATATAAAATTCTGAATGGACTTTCTAATTTAGCTAGAAAAATTTATTGGGTTCCTTTTCTAATTAAATATTGGACCGAGAATCAGATCCATTAAACATAAATTTGCCTAAACCGCCTGTGCTAAGCCTTGCACCACCACCTAGGGGCCTCAAGTTGGCCGCCTCTCACAGACGAGGCGTAAGTATGAAGTATCTAAAACCCAGGCCTATAAGTATCGAAAACCACCACTGAGGTGGACGCCTTCGCAACACAGTGTGCAACTCTTCCAGGGATTCTTTATTATCGCAACTGTGTAAGCAACACTGTATCTAACTTAAACTAGTAATACCCGTCTTCCAGGGATTCTTTATTATCGTAATGAAGCCACAAAAATCTAAAAAAACTTCTTGAAATTAATATTGTGGCAAAAACCAGTATAAACCCATCTCCCCCAAAAAAATTATGTAAGACAAGCGGAGTGAAAAACTGTAATGCAAAAAGATGTGATCTAGGCCCTTCAGAGAGGCTCTGCACAAGGCGTGCCAGGTAGGGGAGAGGAAAAAATACGAAACAAGAAAAAGCAGTAAAGTAATTACTCCCTACGTACAGAATTTTTTTCCCACAATTTCCTTTTAGGTTCGTCCACAAAAAATTTGCCACTTCAATTTATAGTAGTAGGCCCACACAACTCCACTCACATTTAAAGTGGGACCCTTACTCCACTAACAACTCCACTCACATTTTATTAGAAACCGTGCCATCCACAATGTGGCAATTTTTTTGGAGACAGGGGGAGTAATAGATAGAATAAAGGATTGTCTAATTCAAGACAGTAAGAAGTAAGAGCTTGTTTGCAAGCAATCAAACAGAAAAGACAAGGAAAACCATATTACAAATATATAGCAATTTCAGGCTGACCTTTTTAAAGCATTGACGAAGGAAATCTGTAATAGCTGGAGATAGACTATCTGGAATTGGAGGATGTTCATCCTGAAACAAGAAATGAAGTACCAACTTCAGTGAAGCAACAGTAACAGAGCTGCTAAACGAGTCCATGAACACTGTCTCACCATTACTATTACAATATAATTTGTATGTGATAGGGTTACTGCAAGCTAGGATGGGAAGCAGAATAGATAAAATAACTAATAACTGAACAGAAACCATGAATCTCAAAGCAAAAAAAATTTTTGTAAGAACAATGATAATTCTGGTACCTAATTCCTACCTGTACAATCCTAAAGAGGGCAGGCATTGGCTGCAGATCAAAGTACGGTGGAACACATGTTAGAAGTTCAATTACAGTGCAGCCTACACTCCAAATGTCAGATGCAGCACAAACTCCTGACATTTCAATGACCTGAAATTGGCATAGAAGGCAAAAGGTGTTTTTTCATCATGCATCAACTTCTAGAAACATGTAAAAATTGCATAACACATATGTACTACAAAGCCTCCTCTAATTTGTCTATGTAATTTGAATTGTGAAGGTATTTATAAAATGCAGGATAGCATTCTTTGAACAATTATACAACCAAAACATATTACCAAACAGAAAGATTGAACATTCATAACTGGGGAGCTTATATCTTGTTTTGACCTTTATACCACTACTATTAGGAATACTCTATACTTCACATTACCTTTGGCTGGGTCAGTTAATTTTCCATTTGGTTAGAAATATTGGTAATACTAACATTATTATGTGATATAACCCTCTCTCTGATCCCCTTCATAAAGCTCACCCATTTGCCCCTTTCCTAAAACTAGATTGGCTAACCCGTAATCCTACAGATGATATTTCAGAAGCTTCTACGATGGTGCACTGTGTTGCAAATCATGTTCACCAGAGGAGGTCAAAGACACAGGACGCTCGCACCTAGGACCAGGCTTTTCCAGAGTTTTCTTAATTATTTCTTGTTCAGACTTTATTATTGTTTGCTTAGCTGGTTTTTGGCCTATGGGCTCCTATCGAGGGATTCCGTATGGTCCAGAAAGTAAGAGAGGTTGTTCCGTTACAGGGGAACCTATCTAGGATTTTCTTTGATCAGAAACGGCGTGCTCGGCGCTTGGGTAGAAAAGGGTTCTCTTCTAAGTTCATTGTTCCTTCTGTAACTCTGATTAATAATTATTCTTCTACTGAGATTGGAGTTATTGCAGTTCCTTCTCTTTATCTTTAACACACTGTTTATCCTTCTCATCAGGAACAGAAGTAATTAAGGGAAACATTATAAAATCAGTAATCAATAGAGAAAATAGATGTTTCCATCACAGCCTTTGAAATTCCTTCAATTTGTATTCATTAGGATTGTAAGGGGCACAATCAGAATGGCAACAGAACAGTTCAAACCTTCTACTAGCATTCATAAAGACAAAATTGACTTCTGTGTTACACCTCGGTTCAATTACTTTATCAACTATTAAAATCATGGAAAAGATAGACAGCATGAATAAACAGGCAAAAGCAGGCACAACTTCAATGCAACTTCACTGTGATCACTGATCACCATATTATGAATTCTCATCATTGTCATTGACTGATTAGTGAATTTAAATGAACTGGTCAAAGTAGTTAATGCCTTCATCATATTAAATAACTTTACTGAGCCTCATGCATTAGTTTGTTGATGCAAAGTTTCTGCTTACACGACATAATGGTCAACTACTCTGTTCTGACATACTCATAAGAACCCTAACCAATGATGAGATGTGCTGAGTCACAAATAGATAATCTATTAAAAGTTGTTCTGCTTCCCGTAAAGTTGGACCTGCCTTAGTTATGAGGCCTACTTGGGTTAGATTTTGCAAAAAGAATCCGTAGGCACTTACTATTAAACTCACAAGCCTCCCACCATTTCTTTCCGGCTTTACATTTTTCAACAACAAACTCCATCCCTTACCCCCTCTATTATAAAACAGTTTGTACAGTGGATTAAATACATGCTGCGTACATAACATTGGGAAGCTTTCTTCACTTAACATTAGTATTAGTTAGAAAAGAAATACCCAAAGCAGACTCAGAAAATAAAATTGTTGAGATAAAAAATAAAGAGAAGGAAACTAAACCCCAAATGGCAAGAAAGAGATAGAGTATACCTCAGGGGCCATCCAATAAGGTGTTCCAACAACAGAATGAGTATTAACATCTGCTTCAGTAAGTTTTGTAGCAACCCCAAAATCTGCAAGTTTGACAAGGCCCTGAAATTTTAAGTTAGATCAAGGAAATACTGGTTCAATAGGCTTTAATTTTAATGTCAAAATCTAATCAGTGGGAGAAGACGGCAAAGATATACTGACACATTTTGCGTAAAAGTCGTAAAAAAATAGGCACCCATCAAAGACAGCCATAAATTTGTATCAATAAAAAAAATCCCCAAATTACAGCTAACTAAATTACAAAAGCAGCAAAGGAAAAGGCAGATCAGTAAACAAAAGTCTGAGCAACTTTAAGAAACACGACAATTGAGCAAGATTAGGTGTACCTCTTTTGTTGTCAGGATATTTGCCCCTTTGATATCACGATGAATCACACCTTGTTCATGCAGGTAAACCAAACCTTCTAATACCTGATTGAAACATACTAATAGATATTTAAGACTGAAAATATAAAAAAAGAAACCAACTGATAAAGGATGAGGTTCGTTGTGAAACCTGGGCTATGTAAACAGCCACCAATGACTCTGGAAAAGGTCCAAATTTGTTTGGCTTGATTATATTTGCAAGAGATCCATTCTCCACATACCTATTAGAAAAAAATAACTAGTAGATTAAAAAATGTGGCCGTAAATTTGCAAGTAAGTTGGAGAAATATGTCTGAATCTGGACTTACTCAAGTATAATGTGAAGATGAGTTTTTGTCTTCAAAGATCCAAGATATTTCACAATATTCTTATGATTCAGATTCTGGAAGAGTAAGGCCAAAATCAAATAATGCAAGCAGGAGCCAATGACTCAGCATGTGATCCATTTATAAATTTTTGCAGAATAAAAAAATAAAATGTGAAAGTGGGGATGCACACTCTAGTACCATCCATAGCCCTTTAGGCCTCTAAGGTTTTTGCCTTAGGCCCTATCAATCTAAATGTTGCTATTTAGTTTTCTAATTCTATACCAATGTATTTTTTTTTTTTGAGATGTCTATACCAATGTATTTTAAGAGAGCTATTGATATCAATTTGCAGTTTTCAGATTTAAATTTATGATTTCATGTTATGGTGCGTTCTCTTTGGTTGTAAATTTATCATGGGAAAATGAGGGATAAACAAAATTTCACCCTTTAAATCATTCCTTTCTTTTCCCTCATTTCCTATAAAATAGAATTTGACCCTTACAAATTCCCCCTTTTCACTACAAAGGAGAGATAATATTATCCCTTCGTTTTTGGTGTGATAATATTATCCCTCCTTTGTAGTGAAAAGGAGAAATGAGTAGGGGTCAAATTCTATTTTATAGGAAATGAGGGAAAAGAAAGAAAGGATTTAAAGGGTGAAATTTTGTTTATCCCTCATTTTCTCATGATAAATTTACAACCAAAGAGAACGCACCATAACAGTAAAAAAATATAACTATCTCTAGACTCTGATTATTTTATCCAAAAACTGCACTCTTTCCCTCCCAATTTCCTAAGATTTCTTAGAACATTTTATCTCTCTGCCTTCTATATTTGCATACTGAAATTGAAGTGAGCTCTCAAGGTGGTATTTACATCCAAATGCTGCTAACACGGTAGCAATTTTGTTGCTTTCAAATTTTCAGATTAGATAGCAGGAAAATTACATGATAATTAAAGTGCTATATTGCATAGTAACCATGTCATTAACTAGGTGTCAGAAAGTTCAACTTTTGCGTGCATGAATTCTGAGGAATCATGTCTGTCAAGGGTAAACCAGAAAAGCAGACAAACATTAGAGCCATAATATAACTGTCGTTTCTAAGCGAATGGCTTGAGAACTATGCATTCCGGTTTGGACCTAAAGCATGTAAGCTAAAAGCGCCAACATGCACGCACTAAACAGAGAGTTAATTGATGTGACTGATACATTGTATTACCAGGAAGATGAAAAACAGAAGATGTGGATTAAGTTTACCTTTAGCAGATCGATCTCTTGCTATCATGTTTGTACCAGCAGACGAAGAACGAAGTCAGGCAATTAAAAAGAAAATTAGCAAAGAGTCCGAATTCATGAAAGTCACAAGCGAATGATACAAAAGACCAGTTTTAGTCACATTAACTAAATAGTTTGAGTATTTCAGAAGGAGAATTCAGACCATAATGATGTTGAGATCCTCCTGAGCAATGTTCTCGAGGGAAACTTGCTTGATTGCAACAAAATCTCCATTTTCCAAATCCAAACCCTTGTAGACTCTTCCATAAGCCCCTTTTCCAATCTCATCTCCGAGCATCTATAAGTTAATCCGGAAAAATATATATAATTAACCAAAAGAAAAAGACAAGCATATAATCACAAAATTGAGCTCAAGAGATATTATAACAGCTTACATATTTGTTGTCAAGCGTTTTTGATTTGTGGAAAGCGGAAGACGTCATTTGCCGCGCCATCTCCGCAAGTTCTAACTAGAATGGAACCCTAATTCGCGGAAAATTCTGCCTTCATTCGATAATCACATATCATTGTGATTATAATTGTATGTTTGGGATTCGGAAGAGTAAACCACGACGAATTAATGAGGAAACAGTTGACGGCAGAGTGACTATCAAGAGACTCTCGGCCGTTCAGTTCCGCGGCGGAGGACGGAGGAGAAGATCGTGCATTAATTTCCTACTTTATTTTCACACTTCAATTAACGGGTAAAAGAAATACCAATAAATTTGTCTATGCAAAAGTTTACTGAGTCCAGCCTGGCACGCCCCCCCCCTGTATTCTTTTCCCAATTTGGAAAATATCGTCTATTTCGGTTTTTCCTTTTCCTTTATTTTGTGTGTGTTTATTTATGACAAAATACGCTTTATAAGCATTCATTATTATCTAAAATAACAAGTAGTTTATCCACTCCGATTTAGAGGTGTTTGGTACAAGATCTCTAAAACACCTTATAAGTTGTTTAACAGTTTATAAGCTCTTTCAGAGTGTTTGACAAAAAAGCTCATAAAGAGCTTATAAGTTGTAAAATTAAATTCTAATTTTAAGTTTAAAGTCATAAACCATAAATTAAGCTTATAAATCCCTCTACCCCAACTTATTTTCTCATTTTTTTTATAAGCAACACTTATTTTACAAAAATAATTCAACTAAATTTTTTTATTTTCATTTATATCATTCTAATTTTATCTCTTTTCGATTTTCTCACTCTAACAAAAATTTTCTCTCTCTAGCTAAAAACTATCTTTCTAGTTTATAAGCTCAATTATCCAAACACTTTGAGAACTTATAATATCTTAAGAAATTACATCTTATAAGCTATTGAAACATCTTATTTATCTATTATACTAAAGGAAAGTTGTCATTCACAACTTTTCCCGCCTAAACTACCATCTATTTTTATTTTTTTTCAAAAAAAGTTGTCCAATTTAATTGTCCTTTCCGATTCCCAATAATTGTGTAATTTCTTGAATCTTTTCATATTCTCTATTAACTTATTTAATTTGATGATATTCATCTCTCTTTCTTTAACTCTCTCTCC